>NC_135620.1:40112500-40412500 GCF_053574225.1 Canis aureus
GTTAGTTGCTATAGCTATTATGACTAAGATCATGATTATGATAATATTGATGTTACCTCAGAGATAAATTGCTAAAGTTTCCAGAAACCAGCTTTCTCCTCCATGAAAGAAAAAGATGGGACCCCAGAATTCTGTATGAGCCTAGAAGTAGAGTTTGCTGTTAACAGAAAGAGACACAAATTCCTAAAAAATATCTTCATCAAAGTAAATCACATGTATCAGATTTTTAAAATACAACAACCATGAGAAATTAAGGTAATTAGCATCTCCATAAATCGCAGTGTGCAGTTGCCTAATAATCCCCACATAACCAACTGGGAGACATTGCCATTTAATTTAGATGGGATTAATGCCATGTCTCTAAAAAAGGAGAACTCAAAGTAAGGACTAGAAAATGCTTGCTTCATTAGCAATTAAAGTATAATGAAATGTTTTCCTAATCTTGGAAGTCTTTTTATTTTGGTATAAGAGGTAAGTGATTTAGAAAAGCAACAACTTCCTCTTAATCAACCTCATTTGAATACATTGCTCTGAGAAGCTAATGAGTAAGCAATAAGTAAGATTACTATAAAACCCCATGTCCATTTTCATTTATTATCTATAAGAAGGAAAAAAAGCAGAGTTCTGGTTCTTCTTAGGATGTATGATCATACCCTTCCTAAGTTTACAGTCATGCCACACACACACACACACATCATCATCATCATCATCATCATCATCATCATCAGATAATCAGTTGTCACTCTGTTATTGGGGCAATTCAATCCTTCTACCAAACCAGCTCATTACTACTAATAACGATAATCACTTTTTATATTACATCTCACACATTTTAAAAGTGTAATTATTTATGCAATTCTCTTAATTAGCTTGTGAGTTAATGGAAGAGGTATTATCATCTCTTCCATTTTAACCTCAATCTATCATTTAGGCTTACTAGCTAGTAACTGCTTTACTTAGCTTCTCTAGACTCAAGTTTTGCCATTTGTAAAATGAGTATAATATTCCTGTAAGAGAGTAGCTGCAAGGATTAAATGAGATAATACACATAAAGCTCTCAGCAAAGTGCCAAGCACTCAACAAAAGTCAGCTATCATTATCAAACTGAGAGCCAAACCTATAAAATGACTTGCCCAACCTTACTTCTTTATGAAGTTATAAAGTGCTTTTACATCCATTATCTCAACTCAGTTTTATAATCCCTGGGAGGTTAGCAGGACAGAGATTATTATCTATATTTCCAGATAAATAAACTGAGGACTAAAGAGGTTGAAGGATCTGCTCCAGATTAAATTGTGCAAAAGAAAGCTGGGTTGTAAATCTAAGTGCTTTTAGTTCCAGAGTTACCTCCATTTCTATGTAAACTCAGTGACCCAATCAATTCATGTCATGGATACCTTGTTCTTCATGATGCCTTTAGCACCCCATAATATTTGATTTAAGTCCAACATAGACCCCCACAACCAGTACAGAACTGACAACCACATCAATGCAATGTTTGGTCCTCTGCATCTTTAAAATGACTACACACTCAAGTTAAGAAAGCCTCTTTTATATAAGCATAAATACGGATGTTTACTCAATCCAAACAGTGACCCATCACTTCGGGAAAGTAGAGGAAGAGTAAACAAAGCCCAAGGAAATATTAGTCCCACTTACTTAAAAGCAGTTCAGAAATTGCATTCATTAGTATCAATTATATCAAAAATATTAACCACAGAAATATCAATGTGAGGAAATATTAATAGATGGGGTCAAATAATCAACAACTCTCCAGTGGTTTTATAGCAAAAAATGAATCTGTGCCTTAAAATGTTTTCAAGTCCTGGATGATGAAACAGGATTCTTTTGGTCTGGTTCCAAAAAGTCAATGAATGTTGCCTAGTAGGTGCTGTGGTTTACAAAATAATTGTGACCTATTTACAGAATAGTTTCTCATTTGCTGGATCCCATCTTGCTTAGGGGAACCCACGGTCCTTTAAGAAGTCACCAAATTATCAGAGTAGGAAAGATTTTGAGATGATAACCTAGTTCAGTAGTTTTCAATGTGTGGTCCATAGAGCTGCAAGTTCTGCCTTCAGCAGTAACTAGAAAGAAGACAAGTGAGATAGAGCTCCATGAGATGAGTTTCCAGGCCCCTACTGTAACTTCATCTTAAAATTCCTGATTTCAGCTGATACTTAGATGTGGTTGAAGTTCAAATGTGAAGCACTCAAGATCGCATAGAAAGAGAGAAAGAGTGACAGGGAGGAGAACTGTCTATCCAGCTCCTAGCTCCCCAGGGGGTGTTTCCTTATTATACCATGACCTTTTGTGCTCTACCACTCAAGAAAAAGTGAAAGCTTGAGTCTTTTCCAACTTTAGTTACATTTCTCCTGCCCCATCCAAAACTTAGGAAAAGATTGGCTTCTGTTGCCCCAGAGCTGTCAAGAGGAGATGAAATACTCTCTTCTGTGCCAGAGCTCCTTCCACCACCCACAATTTCATTCATTTTTCTTAATTGATTGACCAACTTGTACCAGGTCCAATGCTTGGTACCATGGCAAAGGCAAAGAAAAATCAACTAGCATCTGGCCCCAACACTGCCAGAGACTTGCAGAGTTACAGAGCATCATGATATCTGAAAGACACACAAGTCAGGAAAGAGAAGATCTTTTCAAGCTGTCATGGCTATTTCTGGGAGATAACCAGTGGAAGAGATGCAGAGGTAAGCCAAGCAGGCTAGAAGCACAAGTGTCATTAAGCTGTCATCTCTCCGTCTCAGTTGGCCCAATCACCTCTGTTACCAGAGTAGCCTTCCTTAACTGCCAACTCCACTCCCTCCCAAATTTATCTGCCTCCTCACACAGATAGCAGAGCTAGAGGAGGGCAAGGAGTGGGACTCAAAATGTGCAGTGAGTGACAGTCTGCTTGGGAGTTTCTTTGACCTTGTTTGGTTTATTTGCTTTGATTCTGGATGGTACTGCTTGTCTGTGTGTCTACATACCAATAGCATAACTTCATTGAGTGAATATACATGAAATGCCTCTGCCTAGAGCATGGTGTTAAGAGATCCAGTAGAGAACTGATATGGATCCTGTCCCATGGTATTAAACTAAAGAAAACTTAAACATAATTAGAATTTAGTAGATAGTTAAAAGTGATGAGCGGAGTTAGTGCAATGGATGTTTGGAAGAAGAAGAGAGAATTTCTGGCCTGAGGGAAATTAAAAGACAGGCTTTAGAAGAGATAGCACTTGACTAAGAAATTCCACTGGGCATCATGGAACCACTTAAGACTTTTGAGCTGGGAAGTAAAATATTGGTTACTGTGATGGCAAGGAGCAAGTTGGGTTGGAGGAGGCCATGCCTGCAGGCAGAGAGAGATCTGTTAGCTGACCACTGCAAAAGGAACAAAACTTGTATCACAAGGAAATGTCCTTGGCAGACCTCATAACTGGCAGAGCTGTGTGCAAGTAGGAAGCATGGGATCGAGAAGCAACATAGATGTCCCAGAGTGTCTAGCCTGGGTGGCTGGGAGGAATGTCGTGTTCTGAACACTAACGGTGATCACCGTTTTCAGGGGAAGATAATGAACTATCTGGACACATTGAGCTTGACAAAGCTAGAACATGTCCAGCTGTCAGGAAGTCAGCAATGAGGCTCTGCAGCTCAGGAGAAGAGGCAAGATGTCATTAGAGACTCACAGAAAGGGACCCTTAACACTATGAGAAGGACTTGTTGTGGTTCATTTCCATTATAAAAGGAACCCAGAACTCCACAAATTAGGCTCTTATAGAGTTAGTTCTTTTTTTCGTATATTTTTTTATTGGAGTTCGATTTGCCAACATATAGCATAATACCCAGTGCTCATCCCATCAAGTGCCCCACTCAGTGCCTGTCACCCAGTCACCCCATCCCCCCACCCACCTCCCCTTCCACTATCCCTTGTTTGTTTCCCAGAGTTAGGAGTCTATTAGGATTTTTCTTGGAGAGAGAGATTTACTAAACAGTATGAGTCTGAATAGGGATTGATCTTAAAGCCATTTAAAGTCAGGGATATTGTTCTAAAGTAGCTTCTGAGGTTATTTCAGAACAGATTCCATAATCTTTAAGCGACACCTGGGATTTGAGGTGATGGCCTCATTTCATCCATTTATATCGTATTTTTAAATGTTCCTGTCTTATACTTTCCCAGGTTCATATTTTGTCTTGCATGACTATTCTAATTCCTGTAATTATACATTGTGCAAAACTCAGAAAACAGAAAAATGTAAAAATACAAAGGCAAACACCAGGAACTAACAACTGTCTTTGGTCTTTTCCTAACATATTTCTGTGTACATATGTATGTGTAAATATATATAAATAAATATATGTATTTATAAACATACATAAAATATGCAAATAAATGTACATATAAATAAATATATAAATACATATGTATTGACACAGACACATGTATATGAACAATGAAAATGATTATGTAGATTAATGAATACATGAAGTTTCTTAGTATTGTGGCTCACATGGCATGTGAACTACTTTGCATTGAGTTTTTTCACTTGACATTACATTTGAACATTTTTATGTCATTAAAAATGGTTCAAAAGGCTTCATGTTTATGACCACATAATATTTCATTACATGAGCCTATCTTAACATTGAGGCATTCTCCTACAGGTGTGTACTGTGAGAGAATGAGGTACTGTCTTTTTTCTCCTTACAGCACTTGAGTCCAGAATGACCTCATCCTCATCTCTCATTTTCTCCCCACAATCTCTGATGTTGGGGAGTCCAATGGAGTCTGGTCACTGCCCAGTGTAAGAAGTACATTAAGTGATCAGAATAGTTAAGGCAATGGAGAATGGGTGGTTTTACCCCAAACCAACTTTTTTTTTTTTTACATCTTCCCTTGTGATCATTTTTAAAAATTATTTTTGCCTCCTTCACCACTCCCCACGTCATGTCTGAATGCATGCATAGGCACATACACACATACACAGAGACACACACAAACCAGGGCCTAACCATGGGAAGAGCTTCTTAAAGTGCCTAAATGGCATCCTTTTCATCATTCTTCAATATGTACATTTTCCCTAAGAAAAAGACCAAGTGTCTTAAAGGTAAGCAATAGGAAGTTACACTTAGGCCAGAGTGCCTACCCTCCTGTGACAGTGTGGTGAAAGACCAGGGCCATGGCATGAACCCCTAGAGAGAGCAGAGCTCATGCACATGAGCATGCATTAATAAGACTGGACAGAGCACCATTGTTTTGATATCTCTGTTTTCACAGGTGCCATAGAATGATTTTATGAGTCTTCACCATGACCCATGCCATAGAAAGACAAATATAGCTATAGTTTTGCTGAATCCAGGTTTAGAGATCCTTGTGCAAACAAAAACACAATTTCAAAATCAGTCCAAAGCAAAGCCCAACATCTTGAACTGTATACACCCCCTGTTATTCTCCTTCTCTTCTAGCCTGTTTTCTTCAATATCAGTACCTCCATTTTAAATATCATCAGCTGATAAATCAATTGGCAGATATTCACAAGATTGAGGATAACAAATCATAGTATAACATTTTTCAGAAGAGAAGATAAACTATTTTTTATTTAGAAGGTGGTGTAAAAAAAAAAAAAAGGTGGTGTAGGCATGAGTAAAAATACTAGGGTTAGCTCAGGTATAACTGCAAAGTCAATTTCAATGATTCGATGTATATCCAAAGTTACTAGAAGAACTTTGGAAGGTTGAATTCTTTAAAAATATAGCTCTTTTTAAAAAGAAGATTCCCGTGGGACACCTAGGTGGCTCAGTGGTTGAGCGTCTCCCTTCAGCTCAGGGTGTGATCCCGGGGTCCTGAGATTGAGTCCCACATCAGGCTCCCCACGGGTAGCCTGCTTCTCCCTCTGCTTATGTCTCTGCCTCTTCCTCTGTCTCTCATGAATAAATAAATAAATCATTAAAAAATAAAATTTAAAAATTCTCTTAATTACTAGACATAAGAATTATTGGAAAGAGATCATATGATTATAATAAAAGACAGGATTAGTCTTTCACATTCAATTTTTCTGTCAGAAGAAGGCAAGAAAGAAGAGGAAGTTTCTTTTCCAACTTGAAAAAACAGGGAGAAAAATTTAATCTTAGAATTCACACCATTTTTCTGTTAGAGCTGTGGAATTCTGACCCTCCTGAAAAGGCAGCATCCAGTTTCATGAATATTGTTATTTTAGGATAATACACATCCATATTCAGTGAAAACTTAGCCATGCAAATGAGTATGAAAACTTTAATCATATAGATAAATATAGAGCATTTAGTCATGTAAGATAAACAAGTGAATTAGTACGCCAATGATTGTCTCTCCTGGGAACAAATCTTTCAGAGCTTTGTTTCCCATTATCTTTTAAAGTTAACTTCTCTCGTGTATCCTCTTACCTTTCAATAATTTCTTCAGAAACTACCTTCTTTATCACTCCCTCTTTCCTCCTTATTAATGATGATCTATAGTCAGTGCTGCTTTTTATCTGATCCATAGTATACCAAGCTCACCCATTTTACCCAAAAGTTTTGATTTGCTAGCCATCTAAACGGAATGCATTATGTCCTCCTATATCAGAGAATGAGATTAAAACTGAAGCCTTAATGTATTTATTTAAATATAAATATCAGCATTTATAGTGAATGTGGATATATAAATATACACGCATCTATCTATCCCAGGGATACATAGAGAATAAATGAGTTCCTTCAGTATTCAAAAGAGAGACTTCCTATCATTTGTCAGTTGCAGAATAAGTATCTTCTGCTCAGGCCCTACCATATTCTGTCCTGGGGCGACAGCTGTGTATCAAGCTTTCTCTGTCTCCCACTCTTGATGGAGAGTCTATTACACTAGCCCTTTTATCTGAGACCAATTATTCATAAATCTTCTACAAGCCAGGGGACTGTGCAAGAAAATCTTGCCAATTGGAAGCTTTAGTTGAAATCAGTGGAGTAGATTTAGTATAGTTTGTTAGAGTCTGTAAGGCCTCTGGGGACTTTCAAATAGCCTATAATATCATTTCTTATGTATCCTTTAGCCATATGGCCTATAATGTCATTTCTTATGGCTCCTCTAGGCTCTATCTCTGAATCTCACATGTTTCCCAGGGCACTAGGAGCACCAACAACAGGGCACTAGTACACCAACAACAGTCATGGCCATCACAACCACCACTGTAATAGCAGTTAACACAATATTACATTTTTATGACCACAAAAACAATTTTTTGTATTTTTTAATCTATTTTAACTGCTCTACCTTTATTTTGGTAGGAAACTTGCTTTTGTTGCTAGTTGCCTACTATATCTGCTAGTTCTCCCTCCGTTTATAACAATAGTTCAGTGACTGCTTTCCAGATACAAACTAAAATCTTTAGATATGCTAAGAGAAGAAACCTATTTGCTAAGGCACTTTACAGAGTTGTGTCAATTCCCAGGTACATAGTCTTAATACATAGCTCTCTCTTTCATCAGGAGTGAGACAGTAACTGTAATTGCTTGCTAAGCATCTGGAAGGAACATTAATAATGATGATAATAATGACCTCATAGGATGTATAATTTGGTGGATTAAAGAACATTTACAAGCTTATTGTGTCATAGTTAATGATGAAGTGCCAAGTTTTCTTGCCACCACCCTTTCCAGTGGTATTTCCTGCTTGGATCAGAGAACTAACTATAGTAAACGGTGCCCTTGCGAAGAACTTGCCCCATCCTCAAGTATACCCTAGTATAAAGATACTGAACTGTTTTAGTGTTGTTTTCAGAGACAATTTATTAATGTTGTTTTGCATTTGTCTAACAAAATTTGTATAATGTAATCATTTAGTGTTTATTTTATTGTGTGTACCTTCTACTCAGAGGGTTGGCATTATTGTTCCTAACAGTGACGGATACAAGCAGATCATGCCTTATGACCTCTACCATCCCCTTCCTCGGTACGTAAATCAACCATCCTGATGCTAGAATTAGTAAATCAGCCTTCTGCTTCTTTTATATATATATGTAGATATAGATTGTGTATTTTTCTGTAAAAGTAAGATGGTAGACAGTATATTTTGCAACCCATCCTGAGCTCTGCTTTTGAATAATACTGGACTGCTCAGACTGTAAGTTTGTCATTCAAAAACCACTTTAAGATAGGATCCTATTACACTGAAGAAGAGGATGCAGTAATTCACTCTGATTAGATACAGTGTATGGGTTATGTTGTGTCTTTCTTTCACTCCCTTTGTCCTTTTGTTTCTCTGCAATTGAACTCTAATCATTAAAGCCCTGTTGCTAACTGTTAAGCAAACACTGCCTGAAGTACTATCGCAGGACTGCAAATGTGGGATTCCAGATGTGGTATTACTCGGCATAGGGGCTTCAAATATCTTCTTTGTGTTCCAAAGAAATTATAATTTGTACAAATGTACAAAAAGGCAATGTTTTCCTATCCTTATTGTCCCTATAATTGTTCAGGGACATTTTTTTTCCCCAAAACATCAAATTCCATATACTGTGTTGCTTTTGTAAAGTACAGTCTTTTTTTTAACTAGAAAAAAAAAAGAAATTGACAGATGAACTTTTAAAAGAACTTGTTCCCTTTATTAATATATTCATAAGAAAACTGGAGAGGCTGAAAAATACGCTAGCTACTAAGTGTATGGTCTGCCACATTGAAAACAGCTCCTCAGACAGCAGAAAGTAGAATCGGGCTTGACTAGGAGAAGACTCTGCTCTGTCCTCTTTGCTCACTTGGACTCTAGGGCATCAGCTGCTATTTAGAACCTAGAGTTTCAATCAGATCACAAATGGTGCGAATAATCCATGGTAGTTTTCTGAATCTCAAACCAAACAAATCCCAGAAAATAATTTTATTCTGAACTGCAAAATAAAACAAAGTTTGATGGAAAATCTCCAAATACTTCATGAAATGGAATCCAAATAGAAGCCCTTGAGGTCACTGAGTTCAGTTCCCAGAGATGCTTCCCTGTCCTATTCCTTCCCAGCCATCACACCCATACGCCCTACAATTATACACATATATATTTACACAAACATGCATATATGTGTATTTAGTGCATATGTCTTCCCACATGGGTGTACACATAGACAGATAGTTAGACAATACATGTACGCCAGTGCAAGCCGTCACCCAGCCTCTACGTAAATACTTCCATTGACTAGTAGAGAATTTGCTTTTCACCATGCCAATGGTAGCATGTAGAGAGGGGCATTGGATTTATATTCCATATAGCTGTTTAAGGGTTTTTTTAAAAGTTCTTCCACTATGGGATTACCTCATTAGTCAGCTCCCTCCCACTTTTCTATGACTATATTGATAAAGATGATAAATGACTTTAGAATGCTACTGATCTATCATTTGATCCAGAACCAAACTTATATAATAAATTCTTCTTTAAAAAATGGAATGAAAATATAAAAAGATTAAATTAACTGAACCAAGATTTCATTCAATTTCAGTTTCTGTATCTGTAAAATAAGTATCCATAGGACACACACATCTGTTTGTGTGAAGCCCATATATTTTACAATAAAAGCAAAGTTGGGTGTCAGGGCTGAGCAACTCAAGTTTATGTTTTTCTTGTAATAGTACTCCTAAGTTTCTTTCATATCTATGATCTCTCTTGTTTATATTTCTCTGGTATGACTAATGCCTATCTTAGGATAAACTTCATTTATTATATGTTCTAATTTCCCCCAAATGCCAGAAGCCCCATATTCTCAAAGGCAGATTGAAATAAGCCACCTTAATGTTATCCCATATACACATTGGCGTTGGCCTGTCCATGCATGACGATGGAAAAGGACAATCACAAATAAATAGACTACATTTCATCCTCCTTACACTTCTGTTACTGAGCTAATTCTAAAGCTAAAGATTCTGCTTACTTGATAAAGTCTTAGTATGAAAGCGATTTCTACAAATATGTTTTTACAAGAAGAATTGAATCTCAAAAATGACCCATAGTTAAGAACTGAGGCTCAAAATGATTCTCAGATGGCAGCTACCTTCTGATCAAGGCAGAAGGCTTTACATATTGAAATTATTTCAATAGGCTTTAGACCATAAGTATAGATACAAAGCACAGTTAATGAATTTTTAGATTATTTTTCTTGCTTTCAGTCTCAGACTGGAACACATACCTGAACCTAATATAAGAATGTCATCTGATGAATTATCTTTAATTCAGAATTAATTTATACAAATTTTCCACATCACTCTTAATTTTGACAATCTCTTAAATACTGTGTGTTTAAAAATTTTTAATTAAAAATTTAAATTTAAAAAATGAAAAGCCATCAGAGTTAAAATATGTGCTATATGAACTCATTTTATATTCTTCCAAGGAAAGGATTCTTGGATATGTTTTTTTTTTCCCCTAAGCACTTACCTGGTCCTTGTTTTAAGATATTCTAACTGATGCTTTTTTCTCAGCTTTTATTATACTTTCTTTAAAGCATTCAGACATATTTTGCCTTGAAATTCCACATAACCCTATTATTATGTCAAGATTCACACAATAATTTTTCACATATAGAACTATAGTGGTATGATGGGCCCATACTATAAATTCTTAGAATAATATTAGCATCATTTGTCTTTCTGTGATCACTGACATTGAAAAGGATACTTATTACTGTTTGTCAAATTATACCACGGGTCAGGACCAAGTGTTGAGACAGAAATTAATCACTCTTTCTTTAGAAGGGTCAAGTTTAGGGACATTAGAGTACCAATTAGAAAGTGTGCTCTTTTTAGAGCATCTTAATGTTCTAAGAGATTAAATATACATTCAGAAACATATTCCCACTTCACTGTCAGATCAAATCTAATGTGAATATGTACTTACATATTCAGCCCAATTTCAATTCTGAATCAGACCCCTTATCCATATCCAGAGGGAAGCTCTCCAGAGATCTACATGGAGATAAATGAGAATTGGTCTTACCCTTTTGGAAGAGAGACCCTCTACAGAGCTACTTCGTTCTCTTGAAAGGGATCATAAAGTCTCCTACAGGCTAAACAGAAAAACCTCAGTTTCCCCATAATACCATTTTCTTTTGCATCTCCTGGGGAAACATGCATAGGAAAATATTGTACTTGGCAGCATGTTTAGGCTGTTGGCAGTAGAGATAACAATTGTTGCCTAGACTCAAACAGTGCAGAGAAAATGTGGAGGGAAATCCTCTATTAACTGGGAAACACACATTATCCAGCCTCATGCAGAAGAGAAGTCAGGTTCCCAATGTACATAAAATCCTACTTATAGAATAATTGATGTCTCCACGGTATGCCTATGCAATATTTTTACATTTAACTTTCAAGTAGATCGACTTGGTGACATTTTGTTTATCTCTCATTAAAATTATATCTCTCCTAATTCTAAGAGAAATCTTAAAGTTTCTTAGCAATTCTCATCAACAAGCAGAATATATGTAAGAAAGACAAGCTTGGTCTGAATGTTTCAATTTTTAAAAATTCTGCATTCTCTAAATCAGCAGAAGGAGAAAAGAGAATCAGGCAAAGATCTCTCTCTACATCCGGTTCCCAATGCTTCAGAGCTGTGTAGGGATCTAAAAAATCAATGGAATTCTCTTAAATGTTATTGATAATATTGTAATTTTTTCTCTTACTTAATCCTGTCTTTAGATTCCAATGCCATCAGCCTTCCAACCTGAACCAAACTTTCTTCCCAAATCCAACAGTGCTTTATTTGGAGAATGCTAACTGCCAGTAACCCTCAAACGATAGGGAAAAAGAAGATAATGCCTCACATTTTTACTTCTGCTGCTTAGTGTAATGATGGCATAGTTTGAACATCAGAGTTATGCTAAATCTGTATAGTCCCAAATTGTACTGAATCCACTATAGAAGCAAGGAAGAGGGAGTATTTGACTTACCTTGATCTATCTTGAGCTTCTCATATTAAAGTATCTAGAAGCTAAGTAATAAAGTATTGAATTGAAAATAGGAAATACCAGCCTAGGTGCAAACTATTAGTGTTAACTGAATAACCAGTTTTAGTCTTGACAAAGATATTTAATGGGATTTAGTAAGTATATATGACATATATATGCAGAATATATATTTATGAAATATAAAGTAACAAATATTATACAGAGAATACATATTCAAACTATAGGGAGAAGGACGAACAGCCCCTCTTCTGAGTAGGTTACAGACAGCACGGATAGCCCTGTGGACAGGTCTCAAAACAGTAATTTCTTACATTTGTGTAGAGCTTCAGGGTTTACAGAGAACTTTTGCCAACATTGAACACTTTACTGTTGCTCATCAGATTTTAGGCATTAGGTGGCTTTCGGATCTCTTGGCCAGAACCTCTCAGAACCTGATTGCCCCAATAGGCACTGGGAATGGGGTTGGTCGGAAAGGTCACTGAGGAGGTTTGGCAATGTGCATGTCCGCCCTGATGACTCCCCTTGCTTCTGTAGGTGGGAGGCCACCCCGTGGACCGCGTGCTCCTCCTCGTGTGGGGGGGGCATCCAGAGCCGGGCAGTTTCCTGTGTGGAGGAGGACATCCAGGGGCATGTCACCTCAGTGGAAGAGTGGAAATGCATGTACACCCCTAAGATGCCCATCGTGCAGCCCTGCAACATTTTTGACTGTCCTAAATGGCTGGCACAGGAGTGGTCTCCGGTAACTGTGCCCTCTTTCTTTGTTCGTTAGGAGAGTAAGTCCACTCTTCCCTCTCATCATCATGACCCCACCAGCTACTTTGTGCAGCTTCCCACTTATCTTGAGGTGTCTAGAAGCCTACCAGTTTAGCTTCTGACGTAGGCTTGCCCCAAAAACAGCATAGCCAAAAGTAAATGAGTAAATATATATAACTTATTCAAGTTACTGCAAGAAGCCTCTATCACTTATGACATTCCTTCAAGTGGCAGAGAGAGGCAAATGACTGATCCTGAATCTCTAGAAGATGCTCTGATGATAGACCACAGATTGGTTTTATTTTTTATTTCTTATACTTTGTCTATATCCAAAAAGGGTCTGAGCATATTTAAATTAGAACTGTATGTACTATTTATTGAAAAAAAAAGATGAAATGGAAATGACAAAATAATTAGAATGGTATAAAGTAGGATAATTAAAACCTAGAACATTCCAGAATGATAGGGAAACTTGAAGCAGCTTAAATAAGATGATATTTGGGGTTTCCGGCTGCTAATGCAAAAGGTTTGAAATGGCAAGAGATAGAAAGTTGAGGAGGCAAACCACTGTGCTCTGAGCAAGAGATGGCAAGACTTCTCCCTTCACTATAAGGCTTTGGGGCAGCAGGATCAGAGCTGTGATGTTTCTGACTAGACTTATGCTCCCTGGCGTGTCTAGAAGCACTGGAGGTGCCATCTGCATCTGACCTTTGGATCAACCAGCTCCATGAAACATTTTTGACCTGTCAGTATAATCAATTGGATCAGCCATGCTGCAATATAAATTCAAAATAGCAATTTGCAAAATGTTAATGTCCATGTGGGAGCTAGCAAGGTGACTAAATAAAATTAAAATCCAGTGTTAGTAATCAAAATTGAGCACATTCTACAGTGTCTTTTCTCCTTCTTTTCACTGCTTGGTTTGGGACTTGGCACACAGTGGGTGCTTAAGGGATGCTGCCTAACTAATCTAAATCTAAGAAATTGAAAGTGATTTAATTTTCAGCCAGCTTCACCCTAAATAGCCAAATAGAACAAAGACTCTATGAATGGTAAGAAATGGTACAAATCTACTGGGAGTCCTTATATAGAAACAGCCCTTTAAAGAGTCTCAGGTGAGAAACGAGGCAAAGTAAACAAGGCTTTGCTATGAGTCTCTTCTTTCTTGCATTCTCCTTCCAGTGCACGGTGACATGTGGCCAGGGCCTCAGGTATCGGGTGGTCCTCTGCATCGACCATCGCGGAATGCACACAGGAGGTTGTAGCCCCAAAACCAAGCCCCACATTAAAGAGGAATGCGTCATACCCACTCCCTGCTATAAACCCAAAGGTAACTCAACAGGTGCTCTGTCACCAGTCTTTTCATTGTTCTGTGTCTTTGAAAACCATTTGAAACTACTTGGAATATTTTTAAGTATCCCAAGTGTTCCTATTATCTATTTTATGTAGCTTAGACTCTACTAAATGGGCTTAACTCTTTCAAAAAATCTTTCAAATCATTTTGCTTGCAAATTGTTAGTAAGTACTACATATATCATAAAGCTGTTTGAAGACTGTTGCTGAAAAGTATCAGCTACATCTGTTTAAAAGGAGTTATCATACAGATATCAGAGAAATACATGTGTGATATACAAGCCACATTTCTTGCTGTTAAAAATAAGGTGGTGAATTTGATGTCTACTTTGTGAAGCATCAAATATATTAGGAGGCTTCATACTTCAAATTGCTGAAACAGAAAGGTGTTGCTGCTTATACTGAAAATTAAAATATGAATATGAGACCAGATTCTGGAATCATAATTTGAAATGAAAGTCTGGAATGAATCAGGATTTAACAGATACTATAAATAATTTATAAAAAGCAAATTTTAGAAAAATTCTACTTAGTGAGCAAGATTTATTATTATTGCCTATTATAATTTCTCGGATTGGCATGCATGACTAATTGGACTCCTTTGCTAATACTTTCATCATCTGTGTGAAGAAAATAGAAACTGCCAAAGTGCAAACCATTCAGAAGTAGAGAACTCCTTATTATAAGCTACCTCCTATTTATTAATATTAAATATGATTCTCTTTTGCTTCTTAATTTATTTCTTTAACCATTACATTTCTTGGAAAATCAGCCACAGTGTAGCTCTTTATTATACTATAGGTTGCCCTTGATGGAAGTGAATGGCATCATGAAATCTAAATGATTTAATGGAAATAAACCCAAAATACCCGAAATCCTGATTAATTGTAATAAAAACATCTCTCTTTCTCTTTCTCTTTCTGAGACTAAGTTACCTCATCTGTAGAATGGGGCTAATAGTAGTAATTACTTTAGAGATCATGTGAGTATTAAATGAGATATAGTGCAGCCAGGGTGCTTAGCTCACTGCCTGGAATATAGCAAGTTCTCCACAAATGTCATCTTCAACTCCTAACCATCCTTGTCATCCTCAAATATGGGAGGAAATGTCCACCAGTACCTCTGACAGGACCACTTCAATTAGACAGTAAAGTATCGCAGGCCTACTAATAGTGCCAGGCTGAATGTTTCATCACTGAAACAGAAATGGCTCACACTGTCAGATATGGTATTGTTGACTGAATCACTTAGCTGGAAGAGGTGGCCCAAATGTAAAATGATATATGCATAGGTACTGTGTCACCATGTTTAAATGTTAGCAAATCCTTCTGGTCTTAGCAGTTTCATATTTCACACTCACTTTGTTTTCTGACTAGACACAATTGCTGCACGTAGAGGACAAGAAGTGATGCCTCTAACTTAAAATAGTCAATTATTTATTAGCTGTCTTTACCAAGCCACTTCAGAGAAAGAAAAGCAGTTTGTGGTTAACTATCAAGAATAAAATCTGGATTTTCACAACTAAGTAGTGAATCTGGCTCTCTAAACATCATTAAAATGCCATATAATTCTATGGTGTATGCATATAGAGACATAATTCTTTCATCTTTACAATTATATGTCATAAAATCGTGATAGAGCTTCACTGGCTCACACTATAAAGGCAAATATGCCTATAAATGATCCTAATAAATATGTCAAAATGGGAATCTTGGCAGTTACTTCTGTAGGAGCAGTTATAACCTCTCTTTCTTTTTCTCCTTCACAGTTTTTTTTTTTTTTTCCAGGAAGTAGTTAGGAAGCTTGTCCTGAATCGTGTGGTCAAAGCTAGATAAAACAGTCAAATTATGGCTTCTGGACCCTAAACTGCTCATATTCTGACTGTCAGTGAGCCTTGGGGTGATACAGAATGAGTCAGAGATCTAAAGCAACATTTTATGAATTTCAGAGTGGCAATTTTGTTTGTTTTTGACAATATGGCATAGATCACACTTCACCAAAGGGAAAAAGAAAAGTCAGAATGTATTAAAGTCTTACAGTATAATTTATAGTACTTTGTGTTTGTCTTAAAAAATAAATATTTTTCTATCTTTGTAACAGGAAATAGTGAAAAAATACTTTGATGACTCTTCATGTACATGTCGAGCCAGCGTTCCTAGAGTTATGACTCTCCTAATTAAAAAAAAACTCTCCTTTGCTCTTCAAACTGATAAAAGTGAAGCATAAAGACTAGTAGACTGGTATTACTAAATATTCTAAAATATTCTGTTTTCTTGATATAACCATCATTCGAAGCAGAAATTTACCTAAAAACTTATCATTTGGGGATCCCTGGGTGGCGCAGCGGTTTGGCGCCTGCCTTTGGCCCAGGGCGCGATCCTGGAGACTCGGGATCGAATCCCACGTCGGGCTCCCGGTGCATGGAGCCCGCTTCTCCCTCTGCCCCTGTGTCTCTGCCTCTCTCTCTCTCTCTCTCTCTCTGTGACTATCATGAATAAATAAATAAAATCTTTAAAAAAAAAAAAAAAAAAAAAAACTTATCATTTGCAGTTATCAACATAGTTTCTAGGTAGTGCAAAATCAGGAACTGGTGAAGAGATAAAAGAATTTCCCTCAAATTCCAAATTGGTTCTAACCTCTTCTCTTTTGTATGCATGCACTTAATTCTCAGAGAAACTTCCAGTAGAGGCCAAGCTGCCATGGTACAAACAAGCTCAAGAGCTAGAAGAAGGAGCTGCTGTGTCAGAAGAGCCCTCGTAAGTTTTAAAACCACAAGATGTTTTGCTTTTCAAACTGACTGGGCTTAAGAATGTAGTCTCTCACTGAATGTGGCTTCCCTGGGTTTTGAACTGGGTGTAATACTTTTGCCAAGGGTCAAATGAGCCTTTCAGGCTGTCAAAGTAGAGATTTATCAGTTTCAAAGTGTTTCTCAAAACATTTGATTGCATGTTTGCTCTCTAAATACTTTTTGGTTTTAAAGTAAGAAAATGAAGGGAAAGTGCCTACCCTCTTCTCCAAAACCTGACCTCCTCTTTTCCAAGAGGCTAAAGGTGAGAAGGCCCAGACTCCCTCTGATGATATAATACAGATTTGATATGAAAGTCTGGGCAGCTTTTCACATTCCTTATATCCTTATATTCCTTATATTGCTTTGCAATACAGCCACACACAAAAAGTAAAGCATAGGCAAAATATATCTGAGGGCAAAAGAAGTATATTAGCTTTTCTTTTCCCTTTCTTGCTGCGATTGAGATCAGATGGATACTAATCATTACCCCATTTGATCACAGTCCCTCTGCTCAGTTTTATCAAGGCCATGAAGTTTGTAAGACCACCAGGCACAGGTTTTCCAGATGCTTCAGAAGAGGAAACAAGGATTAAAGACAATCATGGATTAGACTGATTGATTAATTAGTAACTATATCCTTAGTACTAGAAAACACTGATAGGTATATCTGCTGCATCATTTTTAAAAATAAGGGAAAGCACCTTAATGATCTATTTCATTTATAATCAAAGAAGTTTCTCAGAGTGATGATTTTCTGGGTTAATTTGTTAAATAGAAGCCCTAGGCTCTATATTGGTGCATTAGACACATCACCCACCCTCCAGGAACTCAGAGTATAGCATGTAGATATGAAAAGGTTTCCAAATTCAACCATAGTTTAAATTTTACTATTGGTATAAATTAACACTGTAGTCTGTAGATTCAAAAGCAATATATAATTTTCTCAGATCCATCCTGTTTGAATCTAAATCTGACATGGTGTGCCAGAGCACAAACTGTGACCCCTAATCACAACGTAAACAGCAGAAGATTGAAAAAAAAATTTTAAATACAGATTGGTATGACCAAAGTTCATTTGTAAAAAAATGAAATTTGTTTTTCAGTCACTTGGTTTCACATTAGGCAGTGCACTTCTGACTTTAAAGGACAATAAGCAAAACATAAATTATCTTTGTACTATAAAGTTACTAGAGTATCTTTTTTCCACTTTTTTTGAGAAATGACTTTTTAAAGAAGCAATTAGCCATTGCAGAACTTTGGAGGAAAGATAGTGTTTAAATATCACAGTGCAACCTTTACATGAGTATATGAAGACTTAAAACTTTCTGTTTGTCTCCTGCCAGTACCTGGCTGGACAGGCCTTCTTGCTGCTGGAGAGGAAGTAAGGAGTTTATTTTAGAGGGGGATTAACTCTTTATCTACTAAGGTTCCATTTAAGACACAGAAAGATGCTGTATAATTGGAGCTGGTTGTTCCTTATATGTATTCTTAGGTTAGGTACATTTAAAGCCAGGTATCTATTATTTTATTAAATAAACTCTGCTCTCTGGTGCACAGTGTTTTGTCATTTGATCTAAAGCATAATCCTACATACAGTATCGCATTATAACCGATGTTAAATAATATGGTAAAGTTGAAATTAAATCAAAACATTTTACATCAATAATTTAACATCTTTCCCATTATTAGATATCTCTGAAATGAAAGTATTAAGTGGAGTTTAATGCCCGTGTAGAAGGATTACATAGACCATAGTTAACTATGTTTTCTAATGAGTGTCTTGCACTAAAGGTCTGACTAAGATGCATTATGTTTCACTTTAATCTTAATAAAATCCCTAAAGTAGTTAACCACATAGTTTTCACCATTGAAACTATAGCCATATATTAGATTATTAAATTTTACTCTTGGTGTAATGGAATTGCCATCTTGGCATGATTAATCTGAATTGAAGTAGATTGTAATTGGAGCACTGGTGCTGGGTAAAGGAAATGTATACTATTATGCTCAGAACAATAATTACTTTTATACCAAAATGAAATAAGTGACAGCTGTAGAATAATGTAATGAAAGGTATATGGTTTCCACATCTTAATACACTTTACATCTTTAGTGCACTGAACCCTAGGAAAGGTCCTACATGTCACATTATTTTTTTATTGATTTTGAATTTAAAAAACATAATTTTGCATGGTCTTAATTCTTTCTTTTTTAAACCACATAGACTAGTTCCTAAATGTATGTAGCAACCTATAATTACTCTCCATAGTATAATGAAAAAATGATATACTGTCAGCAAGTCTTTCCTTCCCCCCAACCGAAGAGACTCACATTGCTTAAATTAAATGGTAATGTTTAGAAGCTGTGGCCATCACTTCTGAACTGCTCAGAGAAGCATGAATAGTGGTCTAGAACTATTATCTCTCACTTTGGCCCCAGCTAATATAGAGTTTTGTAGTAAAAACAGTAAATATCATTTATTTCCCCTTATATAAAAGTATTATCAACAGCCTGTCTCATTAAATAATATAGGAAAACCAGTAGCTTAAAGTCTTTAGCATATGGAGCTACTGTTATTGAATATTAGATGCTTGTGGTAACCCCAAAATGAAAAAAATAATAATAATCGGTTAGCTCTCTGGCCAAAGATATGGTGGAAAGTAACCTCTCTAACATATGTTTAGAAAAAAAACTCTGATTAAAAAGTAAACACTGAACCTCCAAGAAATAACTAAAACTTTATAGAACAGAAGCATGTACCAGTATGGCTGTGCCAGTGAGCTTTCAAATGCCGTGCAGAAGATACACATGCTGGTATCGGTCACATAGAATACCTAAAATAAGTATCGCAATTAGGTCACCTTATGGGAATGCCCTTCATATATTGAACTCATTCTATAAAGCTGCAGCTTTATTCAGAAATCCTCTTAGACATTGTTGTTGTTTTTTTTTTTTCTAGCAACAGACAGGTTTATTTATGATGTATTTGATTCATATGGTGCAAAGGTAGGAATTTTGTGATGAATATATTTTCGTAGTATTAAAAAAAGTATCTCCTAACCCACTTGGGAGAGTCATACCCTCTAAGTGGCCATGGTTTGTCTTGATCCAGGCACATGTTTTTATCAGATTTTTCTGACAACCAGCAGCAAGAATCTGTAAGCAAGGTATCTTTGTCTCTCCTCATTGAACAGGACAGTGTGAACAAGATCCAGCCATGTACTAAGTCATGTGGGGCTTTAGCCAGTAAAGCTGATCAAGCACAGACAGTCTTATAAATAAATACAGTAAGGGTGAACGTGCCTCTGAGGATGCTTGCTCAGATCATAGAAATCCCTGCCACTCAATTAACACAGAAGGCATTATGGTTAGAGAGAGACTTCTAAAAATAATAAGATTCTGGTCTGAATTGCATTTTTGTGAGGTTAAGAGCAATGCCATTCCAGCACCAGGAAGGGACAGATGGAAAAATAACTGATGGAATTCTCTTTTGCTGTTATGTGAAGTGTCCTTTTGAATTTGCCTCCAGCTGATGAGAGTGTCATTTAGGATTCATCATTTATTTTATTTTTCTTAAGTTTCATAAGTTATGAATTTTCTTTTATCATTTTCTTTTATTTTTTACAATGCTATATTAGTTTCAGGTGTATAATAGTTTCAGGTTATATTAGTTTCAACAGTTCAACACTTCCATACAACACCCAGTGCTCATTACAAGTGCACTCCTTCATCCTCATCACCTATCTCACCCATCCTCCCACCGACCTCCCCTCTGGGAACCATCAGTTTGTTCTCTGTAATTAAGGGTCTGTTTCTTGATTTATCTGGGATTGAAAATGTCAGACTGAGCCCAGTTGGTTGCTTCCCTGTATATCCCCAGATATATAGGAATAGCTTTCTAGGTATTTTTTAAGCCCTCAGAATTTTACTTTTATTTGGTAAGGGATCAGAACTACAATGTGGTAGTATGATTATGTTCATTAACCAGGTGGAAGCTAAGTAAATTACTGACTTGATTCCCCATCTCCTATATATAGCTTATTTTCAGTCTCTGTTGAGTTATATATACCCAGAAACATGACAACCACCTCAAGCCGAGTACACATAGTGACCACTTTGACAGCTTAATTTCTTGATACTACACTGTCCTCTAAGACACATAAAGGCAGCACCGTCTACTGTTGCTGTTCAGGAGGTTAATCAGTTGGCCTGCCTAATGAGCCTGACCTAACTTGGAATAGGAAGGAAAAGGAAATTGTTCATTTCCTTAACTCCTTCAGGCCACTAAGAGGCCACTCAATGCTCTGGAAGGTGTAATCTTTTCAGGGAGGCAGGCATAAGAATAAGCTATGGCCTAGATGCTCCAGATGCTCTGCCTCTCTCTTTTTAGACTTTCTGCTCTCTGAACCAAGTCATTCCAGAAAGAGGAAGGAAGAACTAATTGGGTACCTAGGGAAACCAGTTTTCTCCCAGATTTATTTCAGTTGCCAAGAGTTGTACTTGGATGGCTCTGAGCAAGCACTAGGAGACAGGCGATTACTTTTGACACTAGGTGACCAACACAGCTATTTTAACCAGCCAACCTTCCTGAAGACATTGGTGCATACCAGGTGGATAGCCTTGATGGTGCCATCCTCTCAAAAGCAGGATTGAGTGGTCCTCTATGTCTTGATCTTGCCCTTAAAAAATCTTGGGTTATCTCATCAGATATTCAGTTAACAGCTTTATTGCATGGTTAAGAAAACATTTTTGTGCTTCAGCACAATAGTCAGGCCTTAAATATATTGCCATAAATAATCTTGGTGTAAGCCATTTAAAAAAAGGAAGAATAAAAAGGAAAGCAAGCAGGCCAAAGGCAGCAGTAATATCTGGATGCCAGATGGCATCAGCTTAGTGATGGGGCTGATTCAATAAGAAGCAAAGGGAAATTCCTGTCATGCATCTGTGTGAACAGAACCCACAAGGAATTAGATACAGAAAGAAAAGCCAATAAGAGTCGCCATAGTGACCCTGTAGTCATTAAATGCCTTGTTTACCTTGTTGGAAACAGTATTTATATATATAATATTTAAGCTTTTGTTTACATTAGTCCATATTTATACCCAGTAAGTTGTCTGAGAATGTGAATGGCTTAACTCAGTGGTGAAGAATGTGAATTCATATTTTTTTTAAAGTGGCTAAAATGTTAATTGTGTGACATGTGTTTTTATATTTTCCCCCAAAGAATATTCAAGGAATCAAACCTCAGTAATGGATCCAGATAGTTTTGCTGTTTATATCCTCAGTACAAGGTGCCTGAATTATTTTCTCTTCATGCATCTCAGGCCACAGAAAATAAAAAGGAATATATATGTATATATATCTTAAGAATCAAAAGTCATCTCATCTAAGATCAAGCAGTTTAAATACTATCTGTAGATCATTAAGCCAACTTCAGGGATATTCAAGCAGAATAAGGTTTAGCATTAGAATTACAGGATGAAGAAAGCACAAGAGCTCTTAATTTTGAGAAGCTATAGCCCCATACTGGCTAGACTGAATCAGCCCCTACCCCGCAATGGTCATGACCTTGCTCACTTGTAACCCCTTCCTCTCTAGCCTCCTTCCCACATACCCAGATCCTTCTCCTCCATTATATCCTCTGCAACAGCATGCTTAATACAATTTCTCTGGATGTTTATGTACTTTAGATGACTGTAGAGAGTCAGTAGACCTGCTAAATTGTTCAAACCCCCTAATGAAAGAAGCTAAATTTACTCATAAGTCACCTACTTTGTGCCAGTTACTGATAAAGTAAACCTGGTAGTCCTTGCCCTCAAGAAACCTTAAGTTCATTATCACAGGAATGGTAGGATTGTGTCCAAAATGCTGAATATTGGTCAGTTATCCACAGATTGAACAAATGAGCTAGCTGTATTTTTTTAATGCAATTTGATTTTAAAGAATGTAATTTGATGTCTGAGTATGCACAGTGTGATAGTGTTACTGGTTTAAAAAGAAGTATAGGGGAATTATTTATTGAATTCCCAAATTCTCTCCCTTACTGTATATTCCTCTGAGTTAAAATACTACAATGGTTAAGCTAGGACACGGTAATTCACAAATATGAACATAAATGAGAGAAGAATGCAATATACATGGAAAGGATTTGGAGGATGTTGACATGAATGGATCTTTGGCAGATTGTGATAGAACTTATCTGAATCTTTCACTAAAAAACCAGTTCATGAGGAAGGATTACTGGATATTTTTATATGGCCAATGATCATATATTTGTATCACCATATGTACCTCAGCGATTCTTACCTATACGTTGAGAACAGGGTGCAGAAACCATAGGTAATTTCCTAACATTTAAATTTTTTTCAATACACCATGCTGTCAACTATGTGAGTTGGTGAGGGGTAAGTCTGTATATTTGTGTGCTCAAACAAGGACAAAGCCCTGCTGGGATCAAAGTAAAAAAGTAGTTTAATTGTTGATCAGCCCTCCATGCAGAGCAGCAACATGCACCAGCAGTGGTGGATTGTGGGCTCCAGTGACAGACTGGCCAGGTGTTCATCTTGGATCCAGCACTAGTAACAGGAGACCCTGGGCAAGTCACTTAACCTTTTGGCTGCAATTTCCTCATTTGCGAAATGAGCATGATAACAGCATCTACATCATAGAGTTATTACAATGATTAAGTTAGTATATATAAAGTAGCTGGTATGCAGGAAGCTGCATACATGTTAACTGGGGTTATGATTGGGCTTTTCCCAGCATCACGCATCTTCCCAGGGAACCTGTAGCTAATAAAAATGTGTAATAATCACTTCTTTACAAATGGAGAAATTGAGGCAGAAGTTGTATCTACTGGTATGTGAGAGAAAAGTACCATTTAACCTGAAATTCAGCCAGTGGTTCCCCAGCTAGCACCACCATTTTGCCTCTCTTCTGTACTCCTGAGGCTTTTTGCAGAGTCACTTGTAAGCATCACACTTTGAATGTAGCCAAGAATTTATTCTAAAAGACAAAGCTTAGTTACCTTTATTTGAATAAAAAGGGAACCTACAGAGAATTGCAAAAATTAATAAGGAAAGTTTAGAAAATGCTTGGGTAGAAAAGCATCCTCTCTCAACTCTAGGTTAAACACAGTCGATCCCCATAGACTGTTCCCAACGTGCACCAAGACAGAAAAATCAATAACAAATTCAACAGAGCAGACAGAGCCATTTTTATGTAGTCATTAGAAAAGCCTTTATTGCAAACCAAGAAGTTCTCAATTTATCAGCCCCTCCCAACATCTCCACTTATTGCTCATTCTGTAGCTACTTTCAGAAAGCTAAATCTGAACTATTGCTCAGCTGAGCCCCAGAGAGTGACAAAGACAAATTAATGGGATCCGTGTGTGCCAAAATAAAGTATGGACCCTGTCACCACCAATATATGTTAAGTCCATTAAGGTCATTTTTAATGAACTGAACTTTTCATTGGAAAGCCTTGCCAAACTTGTTGAATTAAAGGAAAGAAACCTTTACAAAATTGCAAAATAAACCAATTTCACTCCACATGAAGAAAAAAAATGGTTCACGGAAAGTATTCTGAGTTTATGATATTTTAGATTTTTATCAAAATCGGTGAAAATGATATGGATTAAAAGCTCCATTCTGGTATTAAGTTGAGAATTACAAATGCATTAATAGCATTGTAAGCAATAATGGTAGGTTAGTCCCTGGGACATGACTTTTTAAATAATCAGACTTGCCTCAAGGAAGACCCAACTTTTAAATTATGTTCTGTGTATATAGGTCAGAAAAGCAATAGGAGAGAAAGATGGTCTGAAACAAATGTCATAGCCTGATTTTTTTATTTGTGAAGAGAGTAATTTGGCTCCATTTGTATCTGCTACATACAGTTAGTGGCCTATCTTTTCTTTTTTTCCTAAAACTCCGTGCATATTGAGTTTTAAAGAGGAGACAAAAAATGGGAGCTTTCTTTGGGTTCCCCTGACATAGGAACAACTCCAAAATATCTCAGAGCCTTCCCTGGGGTAGCTGCTTGTATGATAAGGCAACATAAAATCAGAATTATGTGTAAATCACTGAAGGCAGCCTCTGGCTCAGAGATGCCCCCAAACAGTCTTCTATAAAACAGCCTTTTTATTGAGATTAAAGTGTGATAGACACAAGATTTAAACTTGCCTCAAGCTACATGATAACCTAATATCCCATCAAGATGAAATAAGACCAGCACATACTGCCTAAGTACAGCTATAAGAAACTACTAAATTTGGGCGCAGTAACTTTTTTTTAAAAGACCAAAAGAAACTTCCACAACAGGAAAAAGTTTTTGTGTGCTCATGCTAATATCTAGAACGGAGACGTAAGATTTAATTGCTTTGAGTTTTAAGACTCTTGCCTTTTTAGCTTGTTTTCAGCCTTTGGACCCAAGAACAAACCCAGAAGCAACTCACTCATAATGTCAACTCTCACCATTCTATGTATCTACTCATTTACTCATTTAAAATTGTATATTTGTTGATTATGTACTATATGAAGTTCTGCCTTCACAGAGGTTTGGCATAGTAAGGAAGATAGTTATTACCTAAAGACTCACATTTGATTTTCAGAAACTGATACTGCTATGAGTAAATGAAGAGGTGCTCTAAGAGAGTCTAAGAGGAACCCCAGCAGGTCTGGGAGTCAGGAAGTCTTCTCTGAGAAGGAGCTTGTCAACTGAGGCCTGGTGGATGAGTGGGAGTTACTCCAACCTGAGAGAAACAAGGAAGATCACCCAGGAAGTGACCCACCTGCCAAAATCTTGAGTCAGGAAAGAATGACACACGTTTAAATAAGAGAATATAGACTAGTATGGCTGGAGGCTAGTGACCAGGGGGAGAAGAACAGGAAATGAAGCTGGCTGGAAAAGTACATAATGTAGCCTTTGTAAGTAGTTTGGCTTTACTTCTGGATGTACTGAGAAACAGTTAAAAACTTTACATTTTAAGATCCCCCTAGCTACAGCGTGAAGAATGGCTTGGTAAAGTCTAACAGAGAAAGGAAACAGACCAATGGTTATTGGGGTAATCCAGCAGAGAGGCAGTAGCTTCAGTAATCTTGGCTTATATGGCCACCCTATAGCCAGTATGATGACATGGTGAAGAGCTTGGATTCTGGAGTCACCTGTCATGGTTTTGAATCCTGATTCTGCCCTTTATTTAGCAATATGGTATTAGAAATCTCTGTGCCCTAATTTTGCCATCTAGAAATTGGGATGAAAATAGTATTGTTAAAATATAATTTTCAAAAAGGCAAAATCATGATCCATATGAGTGCATGTCAACATTTTTATTTAACTCCTAAATTATTAAGGGAACCAGTAAGATGTTAAAACTTATTCAAATGAGAATTGGATTTTAAAAAGTGTGTATTAAAAAAAAAAAAAAAGTGTGTATTTTCTACCAGACAAAAATCCTTTGCATTGACAGGAAAAAAAAAA
This sequence comes from Canis aureus, assembly GCF_053574225.1. NCBI lineage: Eukaryota > Metazoa > Chordata > Mammalia > Carnivora > Canidae > Canis > Canis aureus. The sequence continues at coordinate 40,138,828 of NC_135620.1, forward strand.
AAAATTTCCATCACTATGGACTGGAAACATTCGTGTCATCACAGCCCTCTACAAGGAAACTTCTGTCTAGCCAAAGACAAACAAAGACTCATACCTCATAGAATTAGACAACCTCCCACCCTGTAAGTCTGCTAGGCAATGTCAGCATTCCATTGAAAGGTTCTCTTTTGCCCATTTCACAACATTTCTGACAGTATCCATCTCCTAGCAATGTTATAATGAGTTAATGTATAGAAAGGCTTAAAGTACATTGGTAAACATTGGCTGTTGTTGTTGTTATATCAAGGTGGTGGCAGTGGAGATGGAGAAAAGTAAATGAATTTCAGATACATTTTTAAGGGAGAATTGTAAGAATTGGGGAACCATTGGGTAGTGAGAAGTAAGGAAAAACGAGGGGTCAAGCATAACTCCTAAATGTGTACTTAAGCAGTTGGATGGCCAGTAGAGTCATTTGCTGTGATGGAGAAGACTGGAAGAGGAATAAGATACTAAGGAGGGAGATCAAGAGTTCCATTTTGGTCATTTGGTTGGAGATGTCTTTGAAATACCAAAGTAAAAATGTCAATCAGGAGAGAGAGCAATGTGCAACGGCTAAGAGCATGAAACCTACCAGCTGTGTGAATAACTTCAATATCCTCATTCATATAGTAATTATGAAATGGAGATTATAATAGTTCTTAATCTAGCTGTCATTAGGACTTAACAGCTTTTATTTATAAAATACTTAGAGTAGTGCCTGGCACATAAGAAGCACTAGATACGTTTTTGATAAATAATTAGTTTTGTTGAATTAGTGTTTGCTCCTTTGAAAGAATAATGGCTCCCTAGCACAAAACTTACCAAAAAAAAAAAAAAAAAGAGAGAGAGAGAGAGAGTTTGGGTATAAAGCTCAGAAAAAAAAGTCCAGACTAGAGATGAAATACTTCGAAGTTGCCCACACATTGGTGGTGCGTGAAAGCTAGAATCACTGAAAACATCAGAAGACAGCTCCAACAGAGTTCCAAGGCACTGTGACATTTAGAATTCAAGGAGAGAAGAAAGGTCTAGAAAAGGAAACTGAGAAGGAATTGACCAGAAAAGAAAAGAAAGCCAAGAGTTTGTCATCATGTAAGTCAAGAGGATAAAGTAATTCAAGAAAAAATGACATGGTCAGCTGTGTTGGATGCCACTGGAAGCAAGATAGTTGAGGGCTCATTTGTTGGGAAGAGCAGATACTCTAGGACCAGGATCTTCAGAAAGTGATTATTACCTGTCTTTCTGCTGGCTCTTCTCTTACTATTGAAGAACAAACTCCTGATGGTTAACAAGATACCTCCTTTAGTAAGACTTTTTGTCATACTTTGTCAGGAACCATGTTGAGAAAGATAGGTCAGAACTGCAAGATGAGTTTAACAGAGTCCTCAAGTATGAGGCTGTCAGCTTTGACAGAGCCCCTTAGTCTCTGACTCATTGGAACTCTGAGAGAACTCTGATACCCCGCAGCATTTCCTTCTAGTATAAAGTCCCTTTGAAAGGAGAATGTGCCCTTTAATGCAGCCAGGCTTTCTTTTCCCACTTCTAGCACTGTGCGTTTCTGCAAGAAAGTCAAGGAGGCATTTTTGCAAAGGCCAGCTGCCTCTCAAAGAACCCAAAAGGGCATCATTCTCATGAGAAAATGAAGTTTGCTTCTTGGAAAAGGCCACTAAATATAGTTCTCCCAGCACTGCCTTAGTCTCTTTGAAATTGGGTCCTTCCTCCATATTTATTTATTTGTTATTGGTCAGTGACATCTGATGGGATGGTGACTGAATTTGTTTCTCAAATAGATGTATTAGTGGTTGATTCAAAATCCTCATTGTGTTTTGTTATTTTAATTTCTGGAATTCGTCTATGCTTGGTTTTACAAATGAATCACCCTACAGTGACATAAGACTCTCAAAACCCATATATAATACTTAAGGATTTGAGGAACCTATGAAAAAAAGCAGTGCTATCAATGTTTTGTGGATCGATGTCCTGGAAATCTTTGAAAAATTGTGCTTGAAGACTTTAATATGAGTTGCATAACGAGGATGAATTGCTTGCAGCTCCAGAGAGTTGTAAGCTAACAACAGCAGTTGAGAAATATTTTCATAATTCCATATTTAGGTCAAGTATCCTTGACTAAAGATCTTTCACAATAAGTTAGATTGTTATTTATTTGGAATGATTTAGGTGTGGTTCTAAGTGAATGGAGAGGCCTATTTTGGATAAGTGTTCTCCCAAAACTTTATTGCCCTAGCTATATTTTTAAAGAATCATTTTGAAAGTTGTCTTGGTGTCATGGGCTTTACAGTTAATTCTAAAATCCCTAAAGTGATTCATTAAAGAGTCACCTTCCCTTTGTAGTGTTCCAAAGGTTTTTGTTTGTTTACTTATTTGGGAGGGTTTTGAAAAAAATCTTTTACTTTTTTGAGAGACACTAAATACTAAAGAAGTTTACATGAGGTCTTTTGATCTCATATAAAATTGAGAAGGATGAAAGAAGGTGTCTCCTGTTCTACTTTCCAAGTTTTTGTCCCACCCAACAGCAATTTCTTTCGCTCTCATTTCTAAATACCTCTTCAGTTCAGATGTCAAAATGCCAAGCTTTGATTTAGGAAACTGCACCTTCTCCTAAAGATCTTACTCCATTAATGTCTCAAGGATTGCTCAGAACCAGGAGGAGAACCAACTTTTCAAAACTAAAGAAAAAGGATAAAGAAAAGAAGATTGCATTCAAAATAGATGAGGCAATGTAGAATAACAACATCTTTATCAATAAAGTATGGTGACTTTTTTTGCTCCCAAATGATATATTTATGTAAAAGACTCTCCGGTTAATTTAGGGTAGAATTATTTATACTGTATTTTATTTTTCTAATATACTATTTTCCAGATCCTTCTGTGGCCACTAGTTAAATGATACAATTTCAGAAAGGGAAAAACCATGATTCTCGTGCATATATAAATTGAACCTCTGTCCAAGATTTCATCTACCTCATTAATTAATGAGGGTATCAGGAAAATGTTATGACCAATTCAAAGGAGATTTCGAAGAACCATACATATTTAGGCAAATAAGATGCAGGAATGGATCTACAAGTAGATGTAAAATAGGTCTGTCCACAGGACAGCACTCAATTGCATTCCATTAGCCACAATTAATCTGCATTTCTGTGGGCAAGAATCATTTGCATTATCCATTTTCTGTCATTTGTAGAGTGGTAAAATAGCTCCCAGTCAATGAGAGACTGCAATAACTAGGAAGGATGCACTGGACAGGGTGCCCACTAGCCTCTTGGGTCACTGTTACACCTTTTATGATTTTTGCCTATACTATTCAGTTCATTCCACCTTCTCTCCTCACCCTGAAATTGTATCACCACTCTCATGTGCAAGCATACACCAAAAGAAAGACGGCAAAGAAATCCACAAAGCCTATCAGACATCTCACTAAAATTTAGTAAGATCGAAAACAAAACCAAAATTAAGTATTTCTCATGTGATTTCCTGCAAGTTTTAGTTTGCATTTTGAAACTAGAGAATGAGGTGAGGCTGGTAGAAGCATTACGATAACACTCCTATAAAGCTATTCTTATTTTGAAGAATCCCAATGATTTTTTTAAACAAACAAACATGTATATGAGAGAGGAGAGGAAACTAAGAAGAGAAAAGATAAAGTTAAAAATCCTAGGGGTGGTTGGCTGGCTTACTTGGTACAGCACACAACTCTTCATCTTGGGGTTGTGAGTTCAAACCCTATGTTGGGTGTGGAGCCTACTTAAAAGAAAACAAAAAACAACTTAGTCAAAAGACCACATGTGCATAAAACTGGAGCTGAACGCTGGCTATGATCTGCAGTGACACGAGATTAATTAACCAAGAGTGGATGGTTTCTGTTTAGCACTACATTAATAAAGTGATAGTTTTTATTATTTTGGTCCATGCTCTGACTTCATAATAACCACATATAAACTAAACCACATTGGGATTTTACAAGTGAATTTGATTATCACTGTTTTCTGTTTCATAAAAGGGACTATGATAATAACTCCAATTAAAGGGTAAGCCTTTTGTTAATGAAACATGAACGATTAAGCTTGCAAATTGAAGACCATACAGAAGCATAAATCATCTATTTGCCAGGTTTCTTTTTTAATTTCCTGGAGATGGGAAAACTGAATGCAGAAATGCTATCGATCTTCTCTGAAGTTAGAGCCTATCTCAGCAAGAGCTCACGTATCCAGCGATTCTGCATTCACCCCACAACAGTGCTGCTAACAAAAAGAAATTTAAAAGTACCCAAATTAAACTTCAAGAACAAGAGCTTTTTTCATGAAACACTTGTACATCAAAATGACTTTGTTTAAAAAAAAAAAAAAAAAAAACCTACTGACTCCATCTTAAAGGTCCTACTTTAAGGATTCCAGCTCGGCAAGTACTAATCAAACCAAGTCTCCTAAACCTTCCACTGAGACCTCCTGGCTCAGTCGCCTGCCCTCTAACCGACCTTGCTTCTTCCCACTTGTGGCCAGTAAGCTCAAGATAGTAAACACAATGTTGGGAGATCTAGGGATGTGGGGGAAAGTTTTGCATGAAACACAGTTATTATTCACTTGGCCATTTGCTCTATTAGATATTTTTCTTTTGAAATATGATCTCCTGCCTTCAACAAGAGGGAATTTATTATATCATACAGTGTATGCACTAGAGAAATTAAGATGCCTGCCAAAAGACAGCACTGCTTAAAAGCCAAATCATTTTTAATTGGTGTGAACTTGATGAAGACCTAAGGATAGTGGGTTGAAAGATAAGCCAGAAAGGCTATTTGACATTTGATAAGACTCTCACTTGGGAGACATAAAATAGATGTTTATTGTTTTTGCTATTAACCCTAAAGGTCCAGATAATAAAAAACAGACAAATGCATGTGTGTATGCCCCACACACGCACACGTTTATTTTCATTTAGATGCTGCTTCAAAATAAGGTTCAAGCATTGCAATGGGTTCATGAGGCTCCAGAAATGTGCCCTTTCTACTTTGTGTGCTTTTGGTATATTATCTTCCTGATCCTGGAATGAGACCAAATGCAAAGTGATTGACATGATAGGCAAGGAGAGCAGAGGGTTTGGTTTGTAGATCATTTAGATTCTAGATTTCATTTGAACTCACTTTGGAAGATAAAACATAAATCAATTTAACTGCTTTTCATTCTTAGAAACTTATATATGTGGAAAAGAGAGAAACCAAGACTTAAGTTTAAAGATCATTTATGAATCTTAGTGTGCTTGGTATCTCCACTAAAGGTCCTAGTGCAGGACTTGGGAAACTACAGTCCACAGGCCGAATTCATACCTTTCTCCTACCAACCTCCCTCCAGGTTTTTTTATTAAAACAAACAAACAAACAAACAAACAAACAAACAAACAAAAACCAGGTTCCAAGACTAGGTTTGCATGTCTCCTCCCTCCTTTTTTTTAATAAATAAAGTTTTATTGGAACACAACCACACCCATTTGCATACATATTGCCTATGACTGCATTCACAGCATGTTGGCAAGAGTCGTTGCAGCAACAAAGACCCAGAAATGACCCACAAAATCAAAAATATTTTCTATCTGGCCTTTTACAGAAAAAGCTAGCTGATCCTCGTTGACTCATAATGGTCTCTGAAGATAGCTTTTAGGGGGTGACAGAAACTTTCCCAGCGTAGGTAAAGCTAATAGGGTGCAGTGCTTCTTGAGATCTTGTCACTTTTTTATTTGAAAATAAAATTCATTCCTACATTACTAAATAAGAAACATTATTCACACACTATCGTCAAGGTTGGCTGACTTTTCCTTTGCTTTTGGGTTTTTCTTACACACAAAATAGTTTAATATGCATTTTCCTTTATGTCTACACCTGGATTGTAGCATTCAGTGTTTGTGTATTTTTCACTGTTCTTCTTCCAGGAGCCAGACAGACAGGTATATGTGAATGTGTAATAAGAGGGTTAAAATTATTTTGATGGCAGAGTTGGCTTTTATATTTATAAAAAGCTCCTACAGGTGGCATTATTTAAAGAGAGGGAGACTTTTTAGTTTTTTAGGATACTATTTTCCCCCCAAGTTCTCTGGGTGCCAGAAGATAGATCAAGAATTCAAAAACAAGAGAGGGAGGTAACATTGTAATGAGAATGTCTTGGGAATAATTCTGGATGGCTCTTCCTCCCTCATCCACCTTCCTGACAAGGTTGTATGTGACCTTCATTCTCTCCTAGGGGATGGCTCTTCCAGGCCTTCGACACCGTGAGCTGTTGGGGGTTGGAGGAGTCTGGCTCTCTTGGCCAGCTCCATGCACAGCCCAGGCTCAGGCAACATCTTTGTTATGATCCTTCCAATTTGAAAACTTGGATAGGGTTTCCTGCTAGAATTTCTATTTCCCTAAACTAGATATGAACCATTTGCACTTGCTAAGATTTAATGCCATAATCTTATCAGTTCTTTCGTTTTCTGCCAAAGTCAAGGTTAGGAGACCAGGTTTGCATGCCTCCTCAGCACGAGTCTCTGTGAGAAAGCAGTAGGATCATGGAAAAATAAAAACGTTTTATTCCAAAGTTCTTTTTCCAGATTATTATACTAACTTTTTGAAAATCTTAGTGGTTTCCTCTTGGGCTTTTCTCCCTAGGTCTCTCTCAAGGTCATTGCAGTCAAAGCCATTGTAGATTAGTGAGAGAGAAAGTCTTTTTTTGGAATTTGGATATTGCCCTGTATTATAGAGAAAACTCAGAAGAAAATCAAATTCTCACTAGTGTGGCTCCTCTGAGGGGTTGGGGGAGAGGAAGCTGTTGAACAAACTTGAATTGAATGCAGAATTTCTTGTTTACTGTGACACGTCTGTGGATTTAAATTTGTAGCACAGCTTTTCTCTACGATATAAAAAGTATTGTAGTCCAGACTAATTCAAAGAATGTGTGAGGAACAAGACTCTGCTCCATTCTTGGAAACTTACAAAAAAAAGAACCTCTTTCTATATATAAATAAATCTTGGGAAGCACATTGAACAGAAAAGCAAAAGAAAGTTACAGAATATGAGATCCAGACCAAAAAAAAATTTTTTTTTAAAAAACCTTCCTTAAATATCTCCAAGGGCTTATTTTGTGATAGTTTTTAGGATCAGTATTAGTCTGCTGTAAGAATAGCCAGCATCTTGTGGAAGGCACAAGTGCTGGGATTTAGAGAGAGAGAGAGAGAGAGAGAAGAGAGAGAGAGAGAGAAGAAACCACCGATTTCCTGCTTTGAAGAGCTACCACTGTGGGTGCAAAGCAGGGAGAGAGCAGGTGGTCTGTGGCTGGAATGTCTTACAGCTGGGAGTTCATATGACCCAAAAAAACCAATCCAGAAACTATGGCAAACGAGCTCATGAACTAAACAGAAGCACCCATCGCGGGACAGGGTGTCAGAGCCCTGAGCACATCCCAGGACAGCGCTGGGCAGTGGCGACAGGTGGGATGCAGCCCCCCACAGCCCCCACGGTCTCCTGCCTGGGGCTTCTCATCCTGTCCTCTTGCTTGCTTGCTGACTGCAGGTTCATCCCAGAAGCCTGGTCGGCCTGTACGGTTACCTGTGGTGTGGGGACCCAGGTGCGAATGGTGAGGTGTCAAGTGCTCCTGCCTTTCTCCCAGTCCGTGGCTGACCTGCCTGTTGACGAATGTGAAGGGCCCAAGCCAGCCTCCCAGCGTGCCTGTTATGCAGGACCATGCCATGGGGAAGTTCCTGAGTTGACCCCAGAAGAGACAGATGGCCTCTTCGGTGGCCTACAGGACTTCGACGAGCTGTATGACTGGGAATATGAGGGCTTCACCAAGTGCTCCGAGTCGTGTGGAGGAGGTAAGAAGGGGGCTCTGGCCCAGATCCCCTCCATCTTCTTGTCCTTTTCCTATAACCTCTCCCTGCAGGAGACTGTGTCACGTGACTGCCTCTAGCCCAGGAATGATAAGCAGGGGGCGGAGGGGAGGAAGCCCTTCTAAATGTAAAGCACACGGAATGAAACCCAGATGTATTTCCCTTTGGGCTCGCGTGGCGCTCAGGCTGTCAGCTGTGAGTGGCCAACACAACTCATGCTTTTACTTTCACTTGTCATTCTGATGTTTTGCAATGTATCCTGGTGCATCTGACTGAGAAACCCAGTTGACACTGACCTGGCAGTGCTCTCGACATTCAGTTTTATTTATCTCCTTGCTTCAGTGCATGTGGTATGGACCAAGGCCCAAGATGACAAAACATTCTGCTCTTCCCCAGAATAGGTTAGAGTCCCCCTGATTTACTCAGCTGATTTCCCAAAGCAATATCCCTTTACAAAGCAAAAAAGGGTCTACAAAGGGCACTTAATACTGTGGTCACCTGGAACCGGACAGGACTTTAAAGTCTGACCCCACTGCCATTTCACAGATGAGAAAACGAAGATCTAAAGAAGCTGAGTGACTTGAAATCACACAGCTAGTGAGGGGCAGCTGCGATTAGGCCTGCTATTGATCTGTTCGCCTGTCTAGAGTCTTTCCAGCGCATGACACTTCTTTAAGCACTTAGAGAATTCCTGAGGCTTTCCCCTCACGAATATCATTTAACTAATGATAAATGTGTCCATGTACATTATCCTGGTTCTTTAGGGATATTCCACGGTGATCACAATAGACTCAGTGATTCTTTATTTCAGGTGTTATAAAGGGGTCATACGGGAAGAGGAAGGCATCTAAGTCAACAATAAATTCTTTAAGATTATGATCCTTCTTACACTCTAAAAAAATACATCAGGTTCATAATGCCACTGCCTCCCACATCCACTCCCAAGAGAGATTTTGATAGGTGAGGGAATGCTGGCTAATTTCCTGCCAGACCCCTCTCACTGATTATCAGTAACCCCTTTTGCTACATTAAGGTTCTGCGTTGCCAGCAAAGTTTCTCAACTGTTATTTTTTAAAAAGTATATTAAAATTACTTTCCAAAACTGTTTTTTGAACCATGACATTTTGGAAACTTTTAAAAAGGCGTCTTTGGTCATTACAGAGAATGTGCAAGTACATGTGCCCCAAATGTTCACAAGCACTTGAAAAGGGATGAATAGTGAAACAAGCACATACTAGCAAAGAATCCCTTTTCTCCATCAGATCTTTTAGCAAGCATGTAATAGTTTTGACCTTGAGGTTCTTGTTTGTTTCTAAGTCTTCCAGTTTCAAACCATGAAATTCTTAAGTGTTTTAATGGAGGGCCCTGTTATTTTTAAAACCTAAATCTTTCCATCTGATTCTGGAAGAGTTTCCTGGAACTCAGCTAATCTCTGTTCTTGAGGGGTTCTCCAGGCCCACTGAGGACATCTTTTCTTCCATGCTTACGAAGGGAGACTGTTAAATAAGCTTTGATGATCTCTGAGCCAGGGCAGGAGCTGAGAAGTTAGGTAGGAGGACCACAGCCGATTGCCACAGTGGCTTCTTTCCAATATAATGAGGAACTCAAGAGTTCAGATGGTGTGTGTTTATCCCCAAATTCCACAATCACCTGAATGGAATGATCATTATCTCTAGTCTGAAATGAATGTGCTTTGGAAAAAAAATTGACTTGTGGTCTCTCAGTTATGGTTCTCAGTTACAAGTCAAGCCTGGAACTCTATGAGCAGATGGAAAAACTAGACACAGTCGTGGAATAATAAATAACCAGATACCTTTATCTTTGAGATTCTAAACACTCTGCTGATCAACCAGAGGTATAAAACTCAAAGCGTAGAGAGCATGTGGAATGTTTTTCATTTCAAATGTTTTCAGAAGATAACTAATTTGGAAATAAGATTTGGACATTTGATATACAATTGATCTCTGCCTGTAGGAACTGAGCATCTTTGTACAACATAAATTGTACATCCTTTATATCCAAGGCAGGGTAAAGTTACTGAAATGTCTTATGGCTTTAACTGTCGACAACTGTGCACACTTACCTACACTTATGTAACTGTGCCAAGGTAATATATTTACACCTAAAATGTTAGAGTTGAAAATTCCAAAGTGGTGAAAATATGCTTGGGTTATATGGTCCATATGATGCCCATATGCACTAAAAAAATCATTTCACTGTATGGGACATGTATATTTTGAAGTCAGTGTTTGGCAGTAACATTGTATTACCAACTTTGATCTTTCACCAAAATACAACCTACAAGGTTATATATATTTTTAATCATTCTTGCTGAAACCAACCAAAAACATGCAGGATTAACAGATAGACTTTAAATCAATTTTGGATTGTAAGCCTGGTCAAGCTAATTTCATTGTCTTCTCTATCTCAAGAGCAGAAACTGGATAGACACAGAAGTAACCTTTCACCTAGCAGAGGTAGCAACCAGAAGGAACTAGTTAGTAATTTAGGCTATAGTTGGTGGCTGTGTTTCCCCAAGCTGTCATCAAATATCATGTAACAATTATGCTATTCTGGCAGATATAAACACTGAAAATCCCTTTTTCTGGAAGATTGAGCCTAACCTGCTCAGATATGTGCCCTGAATCCCACTATCATCTCCTTGTTATATTTTAATTTCCCCGTATGTGAGCAGCTAATAGGTGTGGTCGAGGAGAGTGGCTTTGAACCTGAACAGCTTTACTATGTTGAACTCCTAGATGGTAAAATCAACATTAAAATAGAGCTGAAGGAAAACTTGAAATTTATTTCAGCAAGAATGAAAGGTGAAGTCTTCTACCTGCCGCTCCCCTGCCTTTGCTTCTGTCAAGAAAGGAAAACGCAAAATTGTGAAGTACTGTACTTAAACATGTGTTCCGTGTTGGTTTAAAATGTCCTCTAAGTGCATATACTAGCCTGTTTGGAAATAGCACGCACTTGATGAGCTAACTTCTCACATCCTGGCCCCACACCGCTGGGCCAAGTATGCTGTGACCTCACAGGTGAGGTCTTCACATGCCCTCCCTCCTGCAACTTCCCACACTCCCATTACAGGGCAGCTCCCTCCCTCCATGTTCCTTACCCCAGGCATGCCTCTACTACCTCCTCTGGCCTAAACAGCACGATGCTTAGAATGCCCTGCCCTTAAGGCATTTTGTTCATCATGCCACAAAAATGTATTGTGTGTTGACCACAGGGCTGGTCCCAGATACTCCTTAATTATGACAGAGCTCTGTCCTTACTTTCCCTCAGCACCCCAGGCCCCTCCTAAGAATGCCTAGGCAACTGGCCCCTATGGCAATGGCCATTTAACATGGTGTCAGAGGCCTAGTATTTTGTTTTATAATGTTAGATTCAGATTTAGTGACTCTGGAATGCTCATTAATCTTGGTACTTACCCACCTCGAAGGTGATTTTTATCTTAGGCGAGGATTTATTGGCTTGGGGTAATATAAATTGGTATTCCACATATCTAAGAGAGGACTATACTGATATCCTTTCAGAAATGCAAGCCCTTGCAACACTTGTCCTTTGCAGTCTTAGAAGAACCTAAGTTCTACAAACTAGGAAGTCACAAACTAGAAACAGAGTACATCCCCTACACATCCCCACACCTGAAGCATTTTCAAGTAGGACAGGTGACAAGGCCTATGATCACTCCCTGCTGACATCATTGACTCAGTTTCATAAAATGTTCCGTAGCTGGAAAAAAAAAAAAAATATATATATATATATATATATATATATATATATACTTTATTTTAGAGCAACATTTACAATCTCTTGAATATTACCAGGTAGGCAAATGAACTAAAAACCTAATTTCTAATATAACCACAGCTCTAGGTTTTGTATGGAAGAGTTAGCTTCATCCAGCACCTTGTCGTCATTACCTTAATAATGCCAGACTATTCCAGAGGGAAGTATCAGTGATGATTTCAACAATTTCTTGTGAAATGTTTTGCTATATCATCATACCATAAATTTCAAATGGCTCATCCCAGCTGCAACCAAGAGAGCAACACCCTGTCCCCAGCATTACAGAATATGATGGGACAGCCTAAATGTCTAGTATAAATCGCAAATGCTCCACCCTGAACTGGCCAGGATAGATTTAAATTACATTTCAAAGCTCATACAAAGATTGGAAAAAAGAAAATTTACCTCATGGCCTCAAGGTAAATACTGTGACTGATTTTTTAAAATGTTTGATTCATCGGACTTCTGGGAAGAAATAAAGGTGATTCAGATTCTGGTTCTAAAATGTCACTTTTTAAATGGTGGTCTTGCTGAATGACCTCAGTCAGTCTCCTATCACCTTAGGAAGCATTAGACCATTGACTGGAGTCATAATTCCTTGAAGAAATGTGGAGAAGATGGGAAGTGTGAAGCAGCAAGGCTAGTGAGTGTGAGGCAATGGTACTGTATTAGGTACTAATTGATAAAGCAAGACAGAAATAAGAACAAGAAAATGTAAATTTATATATAAAACTATGTGAGTTGTGACATACTTTGCCAAAACCATATACAAATATTTAACTACAGATAGATATATTTAGTTTCACATATCTTTATATACACAGCTATGTATGACTGAAAGCAGAATATTAAGAACATGTTGTCTTGCCTCTTCTTTTTTTTTTTTTTTTTTTATCTTGCCTCTTCCTTACACTGACTCTGCTGAAATTATCCCAGATAAATGTCTAGGAACTGCCTACCATTGATCAACTACATAACCTTAGCAAGTCTTCCCAGCTTTCTAAGCCTCAGTTTCCTTATCTGTAAAACAGTATAAAAATAGTCCTTACCTCATGGAGTTGTGGAGAGAATTGCATGGTGCATGTCATGCTCTTAGCATTGACACCTGGCTCATGATGTACAACTCATAGATTTCAACTCTCAGTTTTGACTGTGGGCACCAGAATGAAATTTCTGGTCATTACTGTACCAAGCTAAATGTTCCCTTGCTCCATGAAGATTTCCATAAGGGGTCCTGCACACCATCTTGAAAGACTAGCCAGTAACTCTATGCCAATCACTGCTCAAACTCCTGTTTTCTTAGCTCCGAGTCAGAGACATGCCAGTGTCATTGGGAACATTGTTTCCCATAGATGTAGAAAAGATTGCATTTCATGGGTTTAGTCATTGTGCACCTTGTTCTCTTTCTCTGTTCCAACTTCCAAAGCTGTCCAGGTCACTAAAGAAATGAACTAGAATCAAAAGGAAACCAGCAAAGATTGGAGTCCCCAGTGTGAGGCCCCAGGAGAACAGCAGTTTACAGAATATTAGATATTAAAACACAGCTCTTGGCCTCCCTTCCAAATACAGCAATAGCCAGTTGATTAAAATATTACATGTGAAGGTCTTAGGGACATTTTTTCTTGTCACTCTGCTCTCCTGCATTAAATTATCACATTTCAACTTTGGCAGCTCTATAACTTTGGTGGCATTTTTTGAAGCTTTTCATCAGTACTGGTGCAAGCTTTCCCATTAAGGAGGTTGCCCTCCTCAAGAGACATGTTTATAGAGGCACAAGCTCATGAGTCCTTACTCTCTGATGGAGCGATGCTTGACAAGATGGGCAGCCCTGGGCTTTAAGCTGCAATCTCTGACATGCAGCCAGAGTCCTACCATTCACAGAGGCCTCCCACCAGCTGCCTTGTCTACACTTCATCACTGCACACACGCCCACTCTGGCCTGACAGTGTGATTTGTACGCAGGTGTCCAGGAGGCTGTGGTGAGCTGCCTGAACAAACAGACACGGGAGCCTGCTGATGAGAACCTGTGTGTGACCAGCCGCCGGCCCCCACGGCTCCTCAAATCCTGCAGTTTGGATCCCTGCCCTGCCAGGTAAGGGGCACAGTGCCTGCCCTGCTACCCAGGAGCATGTTCAGAGTAGGGTGCATCTGTCCGTGGGCAAGACCAGAATGCTTATTGTTCAAAACCCAGTGTTTTGAAAACCAATTAGCATCAGTTAAAACTTTTAGTCAAATCCACTTAAATTTAATTGAAACCAGGACTTTGGAATTCCAGCCCACTGGTCATGCTCAGAGTCCAGAAGACTCTATGCACTGGAATGAGCCCCATGGCATGACGGGAATGTGCTCGTGCTGCACTGCAGTTGTCTCCTGAAGGGAACTTGAAGCAACCACAGACTTCAGGATCTCTGCCATTTTTAGCCTGGGTCCCAAACCCTCACACCATAGTAATGGATTACAGAGTATAAGAAACTGAAGTGACTGGGTGGTATAATTGATCCACTGTGAAATCTGTATGCACACAGCATGCAGATTCATTATAGCATGCTCTGGAGTATATGTGTGTCATTCCACATGCATAAAATCAATTGAAGCATTTCATTGTTCGGTCCTGCCTGGGTCTCATTTTTACCCAACCTTGAGTCTTAATCAATCCAATCACTGGTTTAGTCCACACAATTTTATGGTGTCTTGAGAGACTTGCCTGCAGATACTTCTTTGGAACAAATCTCTGTGGAAGCTAAACCATTTTATCAATGATTCTGGTTTCAAAGAGAGATGTTTAAAGAACCAAAGCCAGATTTTCAGGTCTGCTGATGGGATGAAGAATGTTCTAAGATAAGGTCATATCCTAGCTATAAAGAGGAATGCTTTTTCAGAACAATATTTCTTCTCTTCCTACAAAGTAACATGGAAGAAGCACTGTGTTGCCTTCAGGGATCGACGATAATTTGCGGATACAGCTTGACTTATTTCTCAGCAAAATGCCTTCCTTTGGAACTTAAAGGGTCCAGACTATAGGTCATATCAGGGCACAAGCTTATAGTGACACTTCTTCTGGTCACAGAGATGTCTCATATAGTGATCTAAATGGGGGACCTGGCAATCCCTTTTCCAACACAAAAGTGAGGAGGGCCACTGGTGCCATCTTCTCCACAGCAACCAGAAAAGCAGTCAGCCATTGCTTGGAGCAGCACCCCACCCATAAGAAGAGCAGTCAATAAAATAGATTCAAGGGCTAGACCCAGAAAGAGCTAGATTCAGTGCATTAAATCCTGAAAGACCTCTTTCCTCTCCCTGTTCGACCTAGTCACACATCTCCAACCTAACCTCACAGTTCTCCAGTTGGGCAAACCTAACTGCACAGGCAAGGGATATTAACCCTTTCTATTTGACTACATTCTTTCCAAATTGGAAAAAGCAGAGTAGTTTTGGCATGGACAGCCTGTAAGGGCCTTGGCTAGGAAGTCCAGAGGTTCTCATCTTAGCTTTGTCACCCACGAGCTGTGTGGCATTGGGAAAATGTCTGCCCTTTTTGTTTCCACATCTACAAAACGAACAGGCTATATCTGAGGTCACTACATCCTGCTCAAATATCCCGTGACTCTTTGTTAGTCTATAGGCAGACGCACTGGACAGCTACTGCTGTGGGCTGGTAATTGATGTCATTTCTGTTCCACTTATTTACCGTCACTTTAAAAACAAGCCTAAGTGTCTAACCACATTCCAGGGCTGTAATGACATCCAAATGCTGTGATGGGCTGAGGAGTCAGCACCCGGGCCCAGCTGAAGATCTTGTGGGATTTGCAGCCACTAAACACGATCCTCCCCGGGCAGCAGAAGGGATAGGACACAAGGTGTTACTTCCCATCCTCAAAGTATGGAGCACGGTTAAATTAGATGAGCTTAATTTGCTCTGTGACCTTTATATTGACTCCCAGACAAGGACTCTTGTTAGGCTTAACTTTATTGCATTTGCTCCAGATAAACTTAGTACTTTGATCTTCTACCAGCCAATTGTCAGACTGACAGGCAAGACCTCTCTTACAGGGCACAGCCAGGGGCTTTGGGGCCAACCAGCCATAGTTGAGTGTTTAAAGACTGAGGCTAATGAAAACGACAGAGAGGGCCAACAGACAGTGGCCTGAGATGACTCACACTCTTCATCTTGTGTTAAAGGGCCGAAGTCAAATTTTCATCTTAAAAAGGGAGAAATGGGGATCCCTAGGTGGCGCAGCGGTTTGGCGCCTGCCTTTGGCCTAGGGCGCGATCCTGGAGACCCAGGATCGAATCCCACATCGGGCTCCCGGTGCATGGAGCCTGCTTCTCCCTCTGCCTGTGTCTCTGCCTCTCTCTCTCTCTCTCTCTCTCTCTCTCTCTGTGACTATCATAAATAAATAAAAAAAATTAAAAAAAAAAAAAAAAAAAAAAGGGAGAAATGAACGGAGATGCATCTCCCATGAGATATTTCAAAATGTTGTCGGGGGAAAACAATCTCTCATTCGGAAAAGAGGTATAGACGTACATGGAAGAGAAAATGGGTCTGGTAGGGACATAATAGCGTGTTGTTTTCCCGAGCACCTTCTGTTCGGTTTCATTTAAATCTTTAATTCTTCTTGTGCACAGATCAGTGATCCCTGCACATTTTAGAGTATCCTCTGATGGACTCTTGGCCTGCACTGATGTCCATGTGTTCAAAACACGGTAGCATTTTTCTCTGGGACATGCAGAAATGATGTTTCTAGTCTTGTTCACCGGGTTTATGTCACTGAGAGGTGGCTGCTGGTTAAGATAAGTAGCTTTCCCAGGCAGTTGTCAGTGCTATGCAGGTTAGGGAACCACTTTCCCTCTATGTGTGGTCAGAGTTATCAGATCAGAGAATGCCATAGACCTGGAGGGCATGTCCCATCTGGGCTGTCTTTCTGAGATTAAATTTACCTTCTCCTGACTTAGTCTGTGTGGCTAGCAGAGCCGGTATCAGAAGCACGTGCCCAACTTTCTCCAGGTTTAGATGAATACAGTCTCACACCCAGCTATCCACAGCAAGAAGGGTATTCTCAAGCTGGAGGTTTTCTTATAGTTCCAATACGTGTGTGTGTGCGTGCCCGCGTGCACGCACATGAGTGGGCATGAGCATGGACTGCCAGCATTTTGAGGGCACTTTAAAAAAAATAGTAGTTGTCTATTAAAGAGGACTATATTTTAAAGTCCTCACTATCAACTCTGTGTCCAAATCTTCCTCTCTTATGAAACTAGCAGTTGGCATTATGTCTGACACACGGCAGGTGCTTAGTGTTTATTGAATACATGGGCATAACAGACAGGACCAAATGTATAAGGAGTAATATTTAGATCCGAGTATTAATGATAGCTGGGAAGACACCAGTGCTGTGTATCTCTACTGTCCATCCACCTATCCCCTCTCTTCCACCCACAAGACGATGCTGAAAGGGCTATTATTAGAGTCCCTTCTGTAACTTTAAAGCTTTAAATACCAATTCAATATATAAATAGACTTAGGATAAGAAATCCTTTATGTTAGGAGCCATGTATAGCAGAGTATCCCCAAGATAAGAGTAAGAGAGCAAACTTTAATAGAGGAAAGAATGGACATAATGGAGGCTGAGTGAATTGTTAGCATTACCCAAGGAGTAGTTTGATTGTTGGGAGAGACGGAAAGTAGTACATCCCCCTTAACAATCTTGCCTAAAATTGGTAAGAAGAAATTAGGACCATTTTTACTTGTGAGCTGACGATGAGAATATTGCATCAATGTTAATAGCAAAGAGGTTATAATTACAAGGAAGGAAAATTATTTTTGTTACCTTTACCACCATCTGAGTTATTGGTGTTGAGAAGCCCCTCCACCCTGCTCACCTTCATGGGTGAGTTAGACTGGTTTAAGGGAGAAATGTCCAAAAAGGAACTAAAATCAGGTTGGCCTCCTTTTCCCAATATGGAAGCTTTTCCCAATACAGAAGCTTTTCCCAATACGGAAGCTTTCTGAGTATTATAATTATGCAAGTTATTATACATGAATATTCTCATTCTTTAAAAGTCAAATGCAGCAGAAGTAATCAAGGAAGAAAGACACATATCCCCTTTTTACCACCATACTCTATAGTTCCAGAACCTTCGGCTCCCCAGAGATAAACCACTATTAATGATTTAGTATATACCTTTCCAGACCTTTTTCTGTGAATTTATATACATATATGAACATGTATTTATATACATATATGTGAATTTATATACATATATGAACATGAATATCTATTTATATACATATTTAGGCTTTCTTCCCATTGGAACATATTATGTATATTACTTGGAAACTTGATTTTTCACTTAATAATGTCTACTAAAAAATCTCTCCCATCCTTGAGACCACCAAAATAAAATCCAGCAGATAAATTTCGATCTGTGTTCAGATACTGCTCTCTTATGATTAGCTACATACATGACCTTTAAGAGGCTATATACCTTTTTGAATCCTCAGATTCTTCATCTCTAAGATAGGATCATAGTGGGAACTCAGAAAAATTCTCTTTTTCCTCTCTTTCCTTTCTTGGTGAGCAATACTTTTAGTTTGAAATAAAACATAATTTTTTGTATTTAGGACTTAAATTTGATTAGATTTTTCTCTCTTATTTAACTAGGTCTTATTAAGTTTTACTGACTATCTCCCTGGTTTATTCTAGCAATGACATGAACAGCCCAAAGAGAGCCAGAAAGCACTACCTTTAAAAAAAAAAAAAAAGAGCATGACTGTTATTAATTATAAGCATTTGATAGCTTGGCCAGTGTGTGTTGAAAAGATTTGGTAAACGTACGTGGAGGAGGGGAAAGAAATAAGCAATGAAAGCCAGATGGCTGAAAATGAAGGAAATTCCAGGCAATTTCTGCAGCTTTGTTCTAACATACTTTTTAAACTAAACTTTTATTTCTGTGCAACAGAGAACAGCTGAGTGGTGCAGAATAGATAAACAGTGAAGGGGGAAAAAAAAGCCCGTAATTCCAGGAACAGGACTTGGTTTCTGCCCCTCGCCTCAACCTCAGTCTCTTTTCTCAGACCTAGGGTGGTACCTCGAACCAGCAAGAACTATAAAAGAAGTTTGAGAATCCCTATTTGAGACGAGAGAGTTAAGAAAAACGTCTTAAAGGTCACAGAGTCTCCTCTTTAAAAGCAAACTTCAGAATGCCTATTTTATTATACACTAACAAAATCCATGCATACTAGCAGCAAATGATTTCCAATTTCTAATTTTCTTTTATATTGGCCTAAAATGGCTAGAGCAGAAGGTGTTGCCTTTTTACACAACCACGTTTTAATTTATTTGATGGGGCTTTCAAAGTTTTGCAGGCACCTTCCCCTTTGACAGCTTGTTTTAAGGGTTACTGTTTCAACATGCTCTCCAAATATTGGTTTATCTTCTGCTGTGTTCCCAAAGTTTCCATATGCTGCCTTTTGGCTCTGTCCATGCTAACTTTTAAGCACTTCAAGCATAAGCACACCAAAGCTCACTGGCGTCCACAGAAATTGAGTCCAGATTTAGGGGCCATATTCAGGCGCCTTTGGAGAGTTAATGCTATTACTATCGTCATCCTCCTTGGTAAATCCAGATGCATAATTACACCGTCTCTCTTTTCTTCCATTGATGGACAAGTTACAATAGAGGAACCTGCCAAGACCTTTTTCTTAACTATTGAACCTGATTGGCCCAATGGCAGCCTCGTTTATTTCTCTCCCCAGGAATGTGTTGGCCCAGTGATCAGAATCATTCCCAGCAGCATTTTGACATCAACAAGGATAAACGTCACATATATGCTTGCCTCAGGGCTTCAATCTCCATTTTTCATGAAGAGAGCCCTTTCCATGTTTGCACATCACCTGTTACATCAACCCCCAACCTCCGTGAAGTGAGCTTGGATGGTATTAGAAATTGTTTTTGCGTGTATAGATTTATTTAGTCATTGCATGAATCTGGGGCAAAAAAAAAAAAAAAAAAATCAAGGGATCAAGTCTACCTTCCCATCATGTCACATGAAAACACAAATGACTCATTCTAAAAAGATAGAAACATCAGCTTTAGGAAAATCCTTTCAGTTAAGTCCTGAAAGGGAAATTTCCCTGGTTTCTTAACATCCGTATAGTTAGACAGCCCCTTACACCACATAGTTCTGCCTGGACTCTGAGAAAGTTCTTATACAGACCATTGATGAAGTTAACCTTCTGCACAAAAAAAAAAAAAAAAAAAAAAAAAAGGCAGAGAATGTTTTATATCTCAATTCAGTCACAAATGAAAGTACACCATCAGATACGACAGTCTGCTTGTATTTGGCCCTCAGAGATGAAGAGAAAACAAAATCTGTGACCAGTTAGTGGAAGAGGAAGATTTCAAACCATAACTGCTGTAAATGAGGCAAGCACACGGTTCTGTGGAAGCTGAGGTTGAGGGAAGGCTTCCTGGAGGAGGCGATGCCTGGGCTGAATCGTAAGGCATAAGTAGGAGTTGCCTAAGGTGAAGGAGAAAGAAGAGAGATGTTGCAGGCAGAAGGAAGGCATGAGCAGGAAGAAAAGGCAACAGTGGAAGCTGGTATTAGAGGGTAGGCAGGGGCCAGATCCAGGATATCCCAATAGGCTAGGTTAAGTTGTTTGGACTTTATATCTTAGAGGCAGTGGAGAGCCATTGAAGGGAGTTAAACAGGTAGAGCAGAACAGTCGGATGTGCTGGAAGAAATGACTGGCTGCTCACCCAATAGAACTGAAGTGCTAACGGTGGCTAGCTTGTATTTTATGATAGGCATCTGCACCTTTTTTCCTGTAGAGTCACAAAACAGTGTGTTCTATGTGATCCACAGTGTTACATTTTCCCTGAAAGTAATAATGATCTCTTGCCTGGAAAAGGTTAGCATTTTCAGCACTCTCACAATCAGCCCAGTATGGTGTGGACTCAGCCTATCCTCCTGGCAGGAGGATAACACCCCAAGCAAGAGTATCATGAAGGAAACAATGACAGGTGCAGCTGGATGATCCCTAGTCCTTGCACCCCATTGTATGATTCTTTGAAGGTAATGATAATTATCCACAGAATTGAAGCTCTTCAAAACCAAAAGATGAGTTCTATTAGGAAAACATCTTGAGGGATCCCTGGGTGGCGCAGCGGTTTGGCGCCTGCCTTTGGCCCAGGGCACGATCCTGGAGACCAGGGATCGAATCCCACATCGGGCTCCCGGTGCATGGAGCCTGCTTCTCCATCTCCCTCTGCCTGTGTCTCTGCCTCTCTCTCTCTCTATGTCTATCATAAATAAATAAATCTTTAAAAAAAAAAAAAAAAAGAAAACACCTTGAGTCAAATTTAAGTTTTGAAGATAAAACACTTCTATTAGTCAAAAATAAAATAAAATAAAATAAAATAAAATAAAATAAAATAAAATAAAATAAATAAATAAATAAATAAATAAATAAAAACGGGGGGAACTAGCCTTAACTATAAATTAAGGAGCCATAGAAGTCTATAGGGAATAAGACTTAGATTTCCATAAGAAAAAATTAGGCAAGAGCAGTGAAACTTGGCGGTCAGGATGGTAGAACACTAAAATGATGAACATTTTAAAAATATTTCAGTGGTATCTGTCCATGTGTAAAAGAGTAGAAAATATTGGAATCCCTTGGTTTAGAATTTTATAGTACCCTTTAAGATAACTAGAATTTCTCTTTATTCAATCCTCCATTAAGCAAATTTACTGAATGCCAATTTTGTGCTGGGCATTGTGCTGAGGATACAATGATGAAAAAAACCCACTTTGTTCCCTGAAGCCGAGTCTGGGTAATGGTCCTGAAGAAGCCATTGCATATTTCTTATCATGGCTACTTTTAAGTGTTGCCCTTCTAAACAGAGTTATTAAACTAAACATCCTCCCACATTCTTCACTGCTCCAAGAGCTGACGTATCTGAACCAGTCATCAATCCCATTGCATGTAAGACCATGAGGATGGAAATATCACCACCTGATAGCTCCCTGTTGTAGATATAGTGATGAAACATTGGAGTTTTACAGTTCACAAACCTTCCAGCTTACAAATCAATCAACAGAAGTAGAGTGGAGACTCCCAAAGTAAATCTTTTTCAGTTTTTTTTTTTTTGCCTTTTCTTATAAACCAGTGTTTCTAAAGTCTGAAGTAATCATTTAAAGGCAAGCAATAATTTGGCCCATGCTTTGAAATGAGAATTATTGCTGCCTAAGTGTGCCCGATGCCTTCTTTGGAAACTTTGAACGAAGGCCTCATATGCAATTTGAGATGGAGAGCTTTACTGTGACCTTAGTGTTAGAAATCTGCTATGTTACTCTGTTCCTTAAACTTGGAAAACAAAGTAGGAAAAAGACTTAAGAAACAGATAAAGAAAAAAAGGAATATTTTTTAAAAAAGGAAAAAGATATTTAAGCAACATAAAAATGAAAGACCCAAAAAGAGAATGCCCTGGTTTGTGCCCAATTACCTGGGGGATATAGTTGAAAAACAGTTTATTCTTCTGGAAACATTATTCTTGTCATGCCCTGGCCCAAGGTCAGGCAGTTCTTAGGTTATCTACCGTGGTTACAGAAAGATCTGTCACAGAGCAAAGCCCAGCCAACTTTCCTGTGGTGAATCAGTGTTCTTCCTTAACACCTGAATTTTCCCATTCCTTTGTTTCTTCATCATTTTGTCTTCAAGGACCAGGGCTTCAAGGAATTTCTATATTTGTGTTAGTGATACGTTGAAGCTTAGAATGATTGGAATTAGATTAACAGAGCTCCCAGATCCACAAGATGCTCATTGCTTTCTCATGCAGCTTTTATTTCACTTGTGCAGTGACTGTCCTTGAGGCCTAGACAGACATGGACACAGGCCATAGGCTGCATGCTAGGACAGCTGAAAGTGGTGTGTTCTCTGTAACTCAGTGCTATGGACTGCGGGTCCTGAGTGGGTGGACATAACTGCTTTCCTGGCTGGCCAGAGATAGCTCCTCAGGTGATTCAAAGAGCCAAAAAGGGCCTTCACCTTGGCTGTGTAAAACCTGATACTTATTCAACTATCAATAATGTTTTATATACCAAAGCCATAGTTTGCTTTGGTACATGCCTCTGGGAGAGGTAGCTCATGATCATCTTAGCATAATTTTTTTTAAATCAGACACCATATTTTTCCTAATAGGAATCTTGGTCACATGGGATCTTGATTTCAGGATAAGAACCAAAAGGAAACTTGGTGATGCCAAAACTCAGTATTCCCCACCAGGAAGAGGAAGGCTGCCTGGAATAAGGGAGAAATCATAAGTTTTTGAGATCAGACAGTTGTTGGCCTCCTCATTTGCTTTGTGGCATTAGGCTGGCTACTATAACCTCTTTAAGGCTGGCTTGTCCTTAACTGTAAGACAAAGATAATTGTCCAAACCACAGACAGGGGTTGTAAAGATGATCACATGTGTAAAACAACTCAGCCAGTTCCTACTTCATGAAACAGACACTCAAAAAAATAGTTTTCCATCCCTTTTAGATCCCTATGCAGGAAGCCATACAATTTAAGAAAGCCTTTGTATTTATTTTATAGTTGTTACAGTTTATTCCTAAACTTTCTTAACCAGCTAGAGAAGAGCAGATCAAAGGGGAGGGTATACATAGAACCTAGCTCCAAGCCAGATTTCTGTATAGCCCTTGCTGGGTTTCTAAGGTAGCTCTGGAACAAGAATCAGAACAGCTGGTTCTCATGGATTCCACCAAGCCTACCAAAGGTAGCTGTTGTTGGGACATTCCATTTAACTTTAACACCCAATCCAATATGGTGTGTTTTTTCTAAGAGCAATAATAAGATGACGATGATGTGGGAACAGGGGAGATAGAGTCCAAATATTCCTAAAAAGTGAATATCCTATATGATATGAGTGAAGAAAGTAAGACCTGTGGGCAAGGGAGGTGTGAGTACTGGAAATGAGCAGATGTGTCCTTATGGTCAGAAAAGCCTTTAATGAGTCAGGAAGCAATCAGAAAGCTTATACAAATAATGTTATTCCCAACCAGTGTCTCCTCAAATACTTGTGGGAAAGGAAAGAAAGGGAGGAAGGAAGAAACTTTAAAAAAAGTGAAGGAAAGAAGTAAAATCTAACTCAAGGTATAGATAGGGTATAGGGCATACCTTGCTAACCTTCGTAGGCCATCTTTGAGCAAGATAGGCTTTCCCTAACAGCTTCCATTTTGAGGAGCTTACAATACACAATGTGTTTATCACTTTACATACATTATTTTATGTAATTTTCCTCATATTTTTATGAGGATTTACTCTTCCTATCCCAACTACACCTGAGGAAACTGAGTCTTAAGAGGGATCCTGTAACTAGCTGGTGGCATGTTCAGATTTCAAACAAGCTCTGTTTATTTCCAAAGCCATTACTAAAGAGCTTGTGGTTCATTCCTTGCCTCTGTTAATGATGTTTATATATTCTCCATCCTGTCCTTCCACCCCTCCATCCCTTTAACCACGCCTCCCTCCATGCCTCCATCCATTCATCCCCTACCTCTTCTAGGCATGGGAATTACCACAGTGAAAAGAACCAGTCCTCTAGTCCCACTGAAGTTTATAACCTAGTGAAGATCAAAACAAGTTAACAGGCTCTTCATTCTTTACCTCCAGCAGATAACCTTCATCTCATAATCTCAGTTGCCTGGGGTAGAAGTAGACTCGCCAGTGCTTAAGGGACAGTGAAAAATTCATTATGGCACATGCTTCTCAGATCAAAGCCAATATATAGGAAATGAACCATGCTAAAAGAGAGACTGAATAGACCTAAAGTGAATACCTTAACATCCAGACTATGTCATTAGGCAAAGCACTCAGGTCCAAAAAAAGCAAAGAAACATTTTTATGAAGAAATACTAAGTCATCCAGGAAGATGCAGCCTGGGCCCATGAATCTGGAAGCCATTGGGTGGCTATCTTAGAGCTTTGCCTTTTTGCTCTGCCGCTACTAACAACCACTGGGTTAGTTTATGTGTAATTGATGGTTTGTTCATGTTGTTAACGACCAACACCATTACTCTCTTACACATGTGTGTTCGTGCACATACACACACGTCTGTTTCCTCACTGCAGCTCTGGTCCCTGACTCCTTTTCTACAGCACTGTCTTCTCTGACTCTTTCCTAGCACCTCTTTTCTCTCTCCCCCAGACTTAATTCTAATTACTTTGCCCTTGGACTACCCAAAACCCCAGATGACTCTTCTCTACCACTTGTGCAGGGCCTCAGTTCTTTTAACCCTTTTTCTTCCACCCACCTCTCATTTATTCAGTTCGACTCAACTAAGAATTAGGAAAGCAGAACTACCTAAGCTAATTCACCCTGAAGTGTAAGTGACTGATCCCAGTCATTCATTCCAGCTTTAAGCTCATTGACATGACAGTGTAAAATCCGAGATAATATCATACAATTTACTCACTCGTTGGCCTTGGCAGATGCTTTAACTTTTCAGAACTTCAGTTACTGTATATTTAACTCTTGGATAATTGTTGTGAGGATATGTATATTAAGTGCTTAGCATAGTATTCAGCACATATTAAGAACTCAATAATTAGTGACAGGTATTAGGTATGTTTTTTGTGGAGTTTTTTTCTCTGTAAGAAGTTGTACTTGGGTTGGAGGATGAGGGTGATATGTGTACATATTTAGAGAATGAGGGTTCTCACCTTTTTTCCTGAAGGATGCAGAGATAAGCTCTGTTACAGAGGCAAGGGGATACCTAGTGTAAACCAAGAATACCAGATTATACCTTGTTATATAAGCTCTAGCCCCTGGAGAGTGGGCACTTTCTGCTGGTTAGGGGAGAAGCCAACTCAGTTCAGTAAATATCTGTTTAATTCTTGCTGTGTTGTAGGGTCTGAAGAAACAAACACACCTAAGACACAGACCCTGGGGCTAGGCACTAACATTTGTTGGTGGCTAGGATACAAACAGATCATTACTATGCAATCATAATGGTCATGGCAGAGATTAAATGGTTATTGTCTGTGAACATTGATAAGAGTTACCTAATTCAGATCAAGGAAAGGGACCTAGAAAAGGTGACCTCTGAGCTGAGTCTCTTGTTCTTAATAGATGTTCAAGTATTTTTTCCTGAAATTCTAATTAAACATGTAATTGTACTTGGATATAAACATGACTACTTGGCTGCTCCCTCCAAGGTCCCAATTCAGGTATTTCAAAGGCCTTTGGGGCAATCTTGTGTCCTGCCTTTCTGTCCCTTCAGTCTTCCAGATAA
Source organism: Canis aureus (assembly GCF_053574225.1). NCBI lineage: Eukaryota > Metazoa > Chordata > Mammalia > Carnivora > Canidae > Canis > Canis aureus. Next base: position 40,164,804 of record NC_135620.1, read on the forward strand.
GCCTAAAAATGCTTGATTCCTCTCTATTATAAAAGTATCTCTAGTTGCTCTCAATTAATTACCAGGGAGCTAATACATTTATGTTCCATAACCACAAAATACAATAGCAATGAAGCCAATTATTTAAAATAGGCCAGATTAATTTACTACCAGCTTTATTGAATCACTGTCCCTATGGGTAATACTGCAACTTGAAGCCTAATCGTCTGTAAGTTCCATGTCCTCTTAGGTATCATGCTACCCTCAGACAGCCTTGATGGCTCAGGAGATCTGAGAAAGGACCTAGAATATAAGGCATTGTATTTGTGTTGGATCTTCAAGCAGTGGTGGAGAACTCTTGAAAACAGAAGTATCGCTTGGCTCATATAGTCCTGCCATTTCCCATTACAATTTTCAGTTGTAAATTCAAGGTTACGAACCCTTAGATTAGACAGTTTTGCAAAGTTCTCTGAGTTCTGTGCAACTTGGTATTGTGTAAATACAAGATACTAAATTATTACTCTCTGTTATTTCTTCTTTTAAACCACTGCTTCATCTCTTGCCATATGAGATATTTCAGAGAGTTGGTTTTCAGGGCGCCGCTGTCCAATCGGTCCTCCAAATACTTGCTTATTGTGCAGATGCCATCAGAAGATTTGCTTAGCACACAGAGACAGCAGCATTACAGAGAAACCTCAGTTTGGGAACTGACCCTCAAATTGTTTTGCAATTTAAGGAGTTAACAAAAGGGAAATTTATACCCTGGACTTGGTAAAAGCCCACATGCCAAATATGGAATTCTCCTTTATTAGAATCAAAAGTGTATGTGGGAGGACTCTGTAGATCATTGCTGAATATGTCCAGGGTGCTCTCTGAGAAGTTGAATTGCGGTTCCTAATGATAGAAAACGAACCTTATACATCACTGATGCATTTACCAGGGAAATTTCCTGGGATTAAAAAAAAATCTCTGCGGGTGGTCTGTTACGCACCCCCACCCCTACCACACCATACTTATCCTGCCTCGACTCCTTCCCCAGACTAGCAACCCAGAAAAATCAAAGATTGCAATGCCCACAGTGTGTACAATTTTAAGCTTTTTTAGGCCATGGAAAATCACAGAAGGAAACTGTTATAAGCAAGGTATTTATTGATGTAAAATTCACCACAACTAGACAGATACCATTTATCAATGCTCTTTTTGTGAGGAAAATGATGCCAGAATTATAATGTGGGGGAGAGGCTGATAGTGGAGCCAGATCTTCCTCATAAGATGCACCCCACTGTCAAGCTCAATTTTGTGGCACTTTTTTTTTTTTTTTTTTTTTGCACTAATGGTAGGCCATTTTGTTTGCAACTGGGGGGAGACAGTAAGATGACAGCTGGGCCAGGAAAGCTTCCATTTGTCTCCTTTTTATCCTAGGTTATCAGTTAGGTACTTCCATGAACCTTCTGAAGGCACATCCCAGGCACACCTAGAAACACCTTATGTGAAAATGGGCATTGTCATGTACTTTCTCCTTAATTTAATGGAGGTTGACAATATAACTGACCCATGGTGGAGTGAAGTGAAACCACATGTGGGCTGGATTGACCCTCCCTTGATCTAGAAAAGAAAAGTGCTGTTTTCCAGCTCACCCTTGCATACTTAACTCCTCCAGGAGGGTAGTTCTTCAGAGCAAGGTTGGCAAGAAGTAGACTACTTTTCACCACACATGGTCTTGCTGCAGCTGTGTATCTATCTAGGTCTAAAATGTAGGCCCATGGATTGTATTCCTTTCTCTTGACATAAAGGTAGTGTTGAAATCTTATATACTTGGCTGTGATATAGGATATCTTTCTGCATCTTTTCATACTCATGTGTGTAACATTGCCTTTCCAATTTTTTCTCTGAGCATAAGTTAACTCTAAATCTAAGCCTATCCTAACATTTATGTCAGTTCCATAATTGTTTAATTGTTTGCTACTTATCACATTTGAGAACCTGGAACCCTCCAAATGGACAAACCCGTGGATGGATTTTCTGAGCATCAAATGTATCCGTTTGTTCACAAAAACTCTCTATCTAAAAATCAATTGAAAAGATGAAGCATGGGTTGGGTTTCCAATCCTTTGGCAGGTAATGCTGATGGGTAAAGAGACTTCACCATAAGTCCACAGTCTTCAAGTAGCATTGGGAATCCATGTTTGTAATGGCCACCAATTTTGCCAATCAGTTATTGAAACCTGGATTCTTTCACTTTTGGTGACTGAAGGATCATGGTCACATGAGGAACTTGGTGGACATTAAATTCTCATCACTTCCCAGTCTGCTCTATTAGCACTATTAGTAGTATCAAAATATCATAGGGCTTTGTTCTTTACACTCAAAAAAGCCACAGAGTGGCAGGGAGATTGGCTGATAAACTTGTCATCTGGAATCTAAAAATTTGATAAATGAGTCTCCCTCAGTAACTGGGGTTGCAGAATACCAGAATGTAACTTGGCCCCAATTCCCTTATATTACCTGTGAAGAAAGTGAGGCCAAAGATATTAAGTGACTTGACCAAGTAGTCATGCCTAGCAGAGCTCAAACTAAAAGCATGATAAATAATGGTTCCCAGCTTTTAATTGTTTATTCCAAACAGGTGAAGTCCAAAAATTGGTATTGGTATATCTCATAATTGAGATCTAGACTCAGATTTCCTAAGTTCAAATCCTGACTCTGCTACTTAACAACTGTGTGTCCTTGAGCAAGTCACTTCACACCCTCTCTATTCTCATTTCCTTACCTGTAAGATGGGAATGAAATAATACCTACCTCAGGGGTTCTGAGGTATCAGAACCCTTGACATATCCTATCAGCCTTGATAGGTTAATATATGTAAGGCACTTATGTGAGTGCCTGGTTATTGAAGAATAGATTCATCCATTTAGGAGTTTTCCAGTGCTAAAGGTGCACTAAGAAATAGAATCAGAGGGGCACCTGGGTGGCTCAATGGTTGAGTGTATGTCTTTGGCTCCGGTCGTGATCCCAGAGTCCTGGGATCGAGTTCCACATCAGGCTCCCTGGAGGGACCCTGCTTATTCCTCTGCCTATCTCTCTGCCTCTCTCTCTCTCTCTGTGTGTGTCTATATTTATTTATATGTAAATAAAATCTTTAAAAAAAAGAAGAGATGGAATCAGGTGACAGAATAGGAAACCCAGATTGGACATAATATACTCTTAAGAAAGATTTTTTTTCTCTATATCTCATTAACACTACAGAAATAAATTGAGTATTTTATGTATAGCTAAGAAGATACTAGTTACTTCAGGTAAAAAAAATCTTTTATCCTTTCCAAAGATAGATATATCAATCAAGAAGAAGAGCATTCCTTCCTCTTTGAGAGTGAAGAACAGTAGGTAAAGCTTCAGGTGGGATATGAATGGAGAAGGAAAACAATAGCTGCATTCATAGGGCATGAGGATTCTGCTAGTAATTTAGTATGAATGAATAATAATCAAGAATTAAGAATTCAGTTGACCTCTATGTGGCACGGGGCAGAAACTCTCTCGAAGGTCTTTTGGAAGTCATGGATTCCAGTGTTCCTATTCAGAATTTAGTTACTGGGCTGCCCCACTATTTCTCTTTTCCTAACTGGGAAAATGGGTGGCAAGCTCTGAGGATCTGAGGGCAGCCAGAAAGTTCTCTGTGGCCTGGGAAATGTTGGGCTGCATGAAGCTAAACCCTTAATTATTCTAAGTGTGGGATAAAGCAAGCACAACCAAATGGCAAAATAGTTCCTCCAGTTTGAATATAGTGATAGCAGTAATTCCAAGAAACCACAAGCCTCATTCTTTCTGTTGGTCTCTCTTGGGTATGAGAAATAATACTATAACAATAATGACAACAATAATATTGATGGCAGCTGCTAGGTGGTATTTTGCTCCCACTACCTATACAAACTACAGGCTAATAGGTAAGAACAGACTTAAGAATTCTAGAAACAGAACACTTAGAATGGAATCTTGGCATATATATATATGTGTGTGTGTGTGTGTATATATACACACACATACACATAGTACATATATACATCCATATACATATATGCATAATAATAGTACCTATGTCTCAGGTTTCCATGAGGATTAAATGAGTTAGAACATGTGAAGTTCTTATAACAGTACATAGTACATAACAAGCATCCCATTACTACTGGAAGCTATTGTTGTCATTGTTGTCCCATTTTACAGACAAAGCAGTTGGCATTCAAAATTGGTAACATGCAAAAGGGTTATAAAACACAGGTGGAAGTACATTCCAACCCTAGTCTGCTGGAATCCAAAGTCTGGATCAGACTGATTCTTTGGCATCATACTCATGTGCCTCCTACTTGATGAACATAACTCAGGGATTTAGGGCAATTCGTCACTGCTATTCAGATCCAAGTGTGTTTAAAAATAGTGTTCCAGGGATGAAAGTGCTAGCAATAAATGAGCATCATGGATAATCAAAAACAAATGAGGGGTTTAATAAGCCAATATAAATCCTAATATGAGGATTTAAATTTATTCAGACTTTAGCCTGGTAATAATCCCTTTAACTCACCCTGTGATAACAAAACATCAAAGAGTGAAACATACATTTGATGTGAAGAGATCTTTGAACCTAACTTGAAAAATAATTTTAGGTCATTTTTGTGTGGTCTCTTATGAAAACATTTGTGAAACACCTCACTCTTACTCCTCAAGTAAATAGCCTTCAGGGCTGGAAAGTGCATGGGCTACTGTTCTCCGTGTTCTATGGATGGAACATCTGTATGTGTGTGTGTGTGTGTGTCTATCTGTCTGTCTGTCTTTCCCTGTGTCAGTCCAGCACTGAGAGAATTAATCACACCCTACATTAATAGCTAGCTGCATCCTCTCTTGATTCCTCACACATCAAACTCTGGAGACTGAGACAGGGAGATCTCTCCAGAGGAAATGGCTCAATCTTTTGTTTTCCTCTGCCAAGCTAGGTTTGAATTGAATTTGTGATCTGATTAAACATGGTGGAGAGCCAGCTTAAAGCACTGTGTCTGTGTTACCCTGTGCCATGGGCCTATTGAAACTCTCACCAAAGCCTGGCAACCCTTAGGATGGATGGGAGGGGAGCAGGCTGGACACCCAGTCTTCACGATGAGGCATATATCATTCAGCAGTGTCCTAGGAGCTGTGAGTTTGAACTGTAGTGAGCTTAAGTCACCTTTGTCATTGGGACTTTGCCCACAGTGCCTCTGTTTCCTAGGCTCTGTTACCCACCCCATACTTATAGCAAGTAAAACAGGAGTGAGAACCAAAGTTCTCTGAGGACTTCCTAGACTTTCTACTCCATATTCTTTCTAGCCCCAAGCATGGAAGTAGATAAATTAGAGTTTCCAACTGCATTGTACTTTCCCACACCTCATTCTGCCTAAAGTACCTTCTTTTTACTTCTGCCTTGGCCTGGCCACATCTGACTCTTCAAGCCACAGCTCAGATATCACCACCTCCAAAGAGCTTCGATGACTCTATCTTTTCCCTCTGGACTCTCAGTCTTTATTATTGTACTTCCTTAATCCCTCATGTTTATCTGTCTCATTCCCATGAGCCACGCAGAAATACAATCTGTGTTGATCTCGTTTACTGTTCTATTCTTTCACATAGAACCTGGACCCAAAAAATGCTTAATAAACGTGAGGTGAATGAATAACTAAATGAATAGCACATAAGGTAGAGTCTTGTAGTTGTCTCAGAAAGCCCTAAGATCAAGAATTTTTTTTTAACTTTGTGTCCCCATCATTCAGCATAATACTTACTACACGGTATGCTTTCAACAAGTGAATACGTGGCTGTAGGTACACGTACATACATGAATGTTGAACATGTGAGTGAAAGAAAAAATTCAGTCTATAAAACTGACCAAACAAGTACAATAAGAGGAAAGAAGAGGCCGAATCTTGCTGGGGATAACAGAATCGGGTCTGTGGATCCTGATGTCAAGGACTGACCACATTTTGCTTGCAGAGCAAGCCCATGAATATAAAGGTCCAGAAAAATTTCTGCTTACAACATAAATAAATAGATTAAAACTGCTCAAAAGAGGGCAGCCTGGGTGGCTCAGCGGTTTAGCGCCACCTTCAGCCCAGGGCCTGGTCCTGAAGACCCGGGATCGAGTCCCACGTTGGGCTCCCTGCATGGAGCCTGCTTCTCCCTCTGCCTGTGTCTCTGCCTCCCTCTCTCTCTCCCTCTCTCTCTCTCCTTCTCTCTCTCTCTCTCTCTCTTTCTCTCTCATGAATAAATAAAGTCTTGAAAAAAAATTTTTAAATTAAACTGCTCAAAAGAAATGACTTGAAAGAGTGTATTAGTTTGCTGTACTACTATACCAAAGCACCGCAAGCTGAGTGTCTTAGGAGAGCAGAAATTTATTCTCTCAACAGTTCTGGAGGCTAGAGTCTGAAATTAAGGTGTTGGAGGGCCAAGCTCCCTCTCTGTCTCTTTGAATCCTGTAGGGGAAGGATCCTGCCTTGCCTCTTTCTAGCTTTGGGTACTTTGTCAGCAGCCTCTGGTAGATGCATCTCTAACTTTCTTCACATGGTCATTTACCTGTCTGTCTCTGTGATCAGATTTCCCCTTGTTATAAGGACACTAGTCATATTGGATTAGGACTCACCCTATGACCTCATTTTAGCATGATTATCTCTATAAATACTCTCTTTCTAAATAAAGTCACATTCTGAGGTACTGGGAATTAGGATTTCAACAGACCTTTTGGGGAGAAGAAAATCCATAATTGAGGAGTTTTAGTAAGGAATGCCACCTGCAACTCAACAAATAGATGGAGATCTTTATGGCCTGAGTTGATGGATGTCAAACAATCCCCTTAACCCCAAAATCCTTGATCCCAAGTCTTAAAAGCCTTATATTCTACTTGGGACAATAACTAGAGAAAAACATTTAAGCTAATAGAATGACATCAAATAAGATGCTCTACCTTCTTAGTCTTCTTACAACACCAGGTAGTCAGTGTTGTGAAATGTAGACATGGGTCAAATGACAGTAAATTTGATAAGGTGGCAAAGAGAATACAGTTGATACTGGTTGGAATGGGAATAGAAATCTTCCCCGAAAAAGAAGGGCTTGAATCAGACCTTGGGGTAGAAACATGGACAGCATTCTAGGCAGAAGATGGAAGCAGATTCAAAGATGTAAAAAAGGAAAATGGTGTATTGGGAAGCCAACACATGGTTAAGCTTGGCAGAAGCTCACTCTGTCTGAGGGAGGTAATCTGAAAAAAGAAGGGAGTTCGTCTAGTAGCAGAAGACCCTCAGTGTGAGGATGTTAATCAATTAAGATAAAGTAGAGAAAAATAGGAATAAAAGCCAAAATATAGTTGGAGGAAGAGAAAGAAAACCAACACAATGACATTTGTGTTTATGATCTAAGTAAATCCTCCTCTGATCTGACCAGAAGAACAACAACCCTGTGATTATTTTTAGTAGGAAATTTCCACCTAGAATTCCAAGCAAGCCAACTAAAATCTCTAACTCCCGAGGGCAGAATTGATTTTGCAGATCATCTCCCCTTCCAACCTGTTTCTCAGGAAGTTCATATCTGAATTATATAAACAGCCAGCAGAAATTCTCCCTCATTATAATGTGCTATCACCTAGAAGACAGGGTGAAAATGGGAAGGAGAATTTAGATGTTAACTAAATCAAGCTGCTTTTTAGGTAAATAGGCACAAGGGCATTTCTTTGACAGTGGGATATCATAGAGGTGTTAGGGGTATGGGAGGGAAGGCTGAAGATACATTTGGGCCTCGTTTTGGTGCCATTTGCTGTTTGATATGCTCCATGAAGGAGGTAGATTTAAAGCAAATGGCATGCTGGTAATGAGATAGTAAATCTATATGTAGCTGCAAATGGCATTTTTAAGGCTATTCATTAATTTAAAAAAAAAAAAAGACTTGACAAGAATTATTTGCAATGTTAACAGCTATTTTTTCTTTTCTTTACCTTTTCTTTTAAGACATGATTTGGAAGGTAAGGCAAACCCTCCTAGATTAAGTAGTCACTTTGACCACACTATTTTCCAGTGGAAATGAGTGCTTTGCCATCTCAGGTGTTTGGTAATCCTGACTATAAATATTTTTATGGAGCCAAAACCTCATGCCAAACCAGCTGACTTCAAGAGAAGCATGGATGTATCTCCTGTTTCCTGAGCTGTGCAAGCTACTCTTTTACAGAGAGCCCTGATTCTCAGGGTGCTACTTACCATATATGCTTTTGGTTCATTTTTGGCCTTCAAAATATTTTTACACCCTATTACCTAATGCCTCCTTTGATCTTTTCTTTTATCTTTTCCTAGCCCACTTTAAGGAGTTTTCTAAAATACAGAGGTTGTATGTGGAGATACAAATCCATCTGCTATGGCGTATAACTTTTTCTAATCCTGTCTATCTTCCTGTCTGTGACCTTCACGATACCCTCCTTTGTTTCTAGCAGGGTAGAAGAAGTTAAGCTGAGTTCCCTTCCCAACTTTGGGGAAATCACTTGTCTCTTTGAGCCTCAACTTGCTTGTCTATGAAATGGAGATAGTAATGCCTGCTTTGGGTACTTCCAAGGTAGGAGGATCAAGCAAGATCACATAGATGAACAGACCTTATGAATTGCAATCAGCCGTATAAATGTAAGTGGTTATGAGCTCCATGCTTCCTGTCTTCTGAAATTCTCTAGTATTCATGGTTCAGTCAAATCATTTAGCAATTAGCTCATTGATATCACCCAACATTGTTTGCTATGTCTCCTGGGCATTTGTCAGTTCTCACCATCTCTGCTGAAAGCACGTTGAAGATCATGAGCACATTTCCCACTTCTGGATCTGTCATAATGCTGAGCAGTGAAGGCTTAAATGGTAAGTTAATGAGGGCAGGTCGCAAACGTCCTTTTCCTCAGTGTCCATAACATATGGCTACTGTACCTGTTTCACTCCAGGAAGAATCTTCAGTCTACTCATTTAATCTCTCTCCTCACAATAATCACCCATGCATTTAACAAACATTTGCTGAGCACCCAATAAAAACAGTTCACAGTAGATAATGTTTAGAGAGCCTTTAATCTATGCCACTGTGCTTAAGGCCTTTTCCATAGATGTTCTTATTTAAATCTCATGATGACTATTTGAAGTTGATATTGCTATTATTCTTATTTTAAATATGAGCATACTGTTAAGTAACTTACCCAACACTGGACAACTAGAGAGTGGCAGAGTACAGTTCATTCATGGATGATGCAGTTACAGAGCCCAAGCTCTTCTACATTATGCCACAAAGCCACCCTAAGCATCTGTGATGTGCTGGGCACTGCCGTAGCACTGGAAGATATTAAGGAGATATTATAGGTCACACAGCTATTGATACCTTTGTGGAGTGCAGAGTCTAGTTAGAAAGACGGACTTGTAGACAAATACTTAATGAAGGTGAGTCCAAGGGGTAAAAAGAATGCCTTTATGAGGAAAGAGACATTAGCATGCTGCAGAAGGAAATGTCTAGCTCTGCTTCATAGGAAGCATATCAGAAAAGTATTGGGAGGAGGAGGATATTTAGAATCTAACCTGAGAGTCAGAAGAGTTTGCCAGCCAGAGAAGATGGGTGCTCATCCAAGTGTAGGGGTGACCTGAGATTAATCAGAAAGGTATATTCAAATTCCTTGGGAAGCACACTATAGGCCAGACAAATACTGGAAAGGGGCAGGGACAGCCCCAAACACCCTGGCCCTCTGATCGCCTTGGCGCGTGGGCCCCGCAGTAGATATACACGTGGCATCACCTCTCCTAAGCCCATGGCAGTCCTGCAGGGTGAGGCAGTTGTGCTTTTGCTCTATGCTGCTCCAGCGCTTCACCCGGACCAGCCCTGCCAGATGGACCGTTTGTGCTTAGATGATCCCTACCCTGTGCAGAGCAGGGGGCCTGAGGCTCTGTTCGGGGCATCCCAACAGCTGGCAGCGTCCTGAGATTAATCAGAAAGGTATATTCAAACTCCCTGTGAAGCACACTATAGGCCAGCCAAGGAATTGAACCTTGGCTTGTGAGTAACTGGGAGTTAAAAAATGTTTTTTATAACTTTTATTTTAAAATAGTTTGTTTTTAAAAAAAGTTACAAAAATAATAAATAAAAATTGTAAAAAGTTACAAAAATAGGAGACAGGTCTCTCTTACCATTTCTCTTGGTTCCATAGTCATTCACATTTGGGGACCATTTGAGAATAATTTCAGGCAATACACCACTGCATTTTAACTTCAGTGTTACTACCTAAGTATAAGGATGCCCTCCTAAATAACCTCAATATAACCATCAAAACTAAGGAATGGTGGGATGCCTGGGTGGCTCAGTGGTTGAGCATCTGCCTTTGGCTCAGGGTGTGATCCCAGGGTCCTGGGATCAAGTTCCACATTGGGCTTCCCCCAGGGAGCCTACTTCTCCTTCTCCCTGTTTCTGTCTCTCTCTGTGTGTCTCTCATGGAAAAATAATTTTTAAAAAAATCTTAAAAAAAAAACAAACTAAGAAATGACATTAATTTGGTATCATCATCCACCAGTTGTCCCAACAGTGTCCTTTATATTTATAGATCCAAGATCCAATCCAGGGCTACATGTTACATTTGGTTGTCATGTCTTTTTTAGACTTCCTGTATTTGGGACAGTCTTTCCCTGTCTTTCATATTCTAGATATTTTTGAAAGACTCTAGTGCAATTACTTCATAAAATGTCACTCATTTTGAGTTTGCTTGATGTTTCTTCATGATTTTTAAATTTTTGACAGAAGTATGCTGCATTTTTCTCAGTTCATGATATCAAGAGACCATGAATGATGTTGTGTCCCATTCATTTCTGATGATGTTGATTCATTATTTGGTTAAGATGATCTCAGCCAGGTTTTCACTGCAAAATTAATAAGGACAGGGGCAGCCTGGGTGGCTTGGCGGTTTGGCGCCTGCCTTCAGCCCAGGGCATGATCCTGGAGACCCGGGATTGAATCCCACATTGGGCTCCCTGCATGGAGCCTGCTTCTCCCTCTGCCTGTGTCTCTGCCTCTCTCTCTCTCTCTCCTTCATGAATAAATAAATAAAATCTTTAAAAAACTTAATAAGGACATTGTACTTATTATAAGTAACAAGTGTTTTTATGGGGAGATAACCTGAAACTAAGTAAATACCCTATTACTTATCAACCTTTTTACTGACCAGCATTATATTCATTGATGGCTCTTGCCTGAATCAGTTATTATTACAGTGGATAAACAGCAGGCTTCTAAATTCTATCTTTTAGATTATTGATCTAATTTTATTAATTTTATTATTGATGGCCTTCTAGATTATTACTAGGAACTCTAGAAGATAGAGCTTTCTCATCTTATTTATCCATTACTATCAAATTGTCCCAGACATGGCCAGTAGGAGCCCCTTCAAACTGGCTTCTGGATTCTTTTGACATATACCCTGTCATTCTTTGAGCACTTCTCACTTTTCTGGCACAACAAGATGTTCCCGGTTCACTTTTTACTTTCAATTCCCCTGCCCCAGAGCCATTTCTACAGAAACTGATTCTTCAGTAGAGAATGCTATTTAGAATCTAAAATCTGGGCACTTGGTGTGCTTGATTTTCCTGAAGTGTCTTTGGTTTTAGGCCTCTCAGCAGAGAGATGTAGGTAATATTGCATGCATATATGTATGTTTACATTCATTTATATCTGTTGATACAACTGTGTCCATCTATGTACTAATCCATCTGTTAAAAACTATGAGTTCGTACTATTTTCAATAGCAATCCAATTCCACAAGGCTTATTTTAGTCATACCACTTGCCATATTTGCAACTCCTTTCTCCAACAGTAAGAAATCTGCCTCCCATTCTCCTTCATGTATTTATGTATTCATTCAGTCTTCCCTCAATGTGTGGTCTCCAGGGACCCTGGCCCAGTGCTAAGCCCTGTCACATGCCATTGAACCACTCCACACTAAGCCTCATGCTAAAATTCAGTTCCTAAAAAGAGGAAGAAAAAAGAAAGTTGTGGTAGGGAGCCAGTTAGAAAATTCAACTCCAAACACATAGTGTCCCCTCGCCCCCAGTGGGTACATTGAACCAAAGCTGAGCCTGGATATACTGGTCTCCACCCCACGGAAGCTTGGCTCACACTTCAATTGAGGTTTTTAATCGGAGGAAGTAAGTGGCCAGATTCATATTTTGGAAGCATTGGGCTATATAAATTGGAAACTGGGAGATATAGAGATAAACTGGGAGCCACCAGTAATAGCCCAAAACCTTAAAGGGGCATCTAGTCCTAAACAGGGTCCCAGTTGGAAAGGGAGTTTTCTTTGTCCTACCTTAGGCTTTCCAGAGCTGGCCATGCTCCATGGAGTCTGATTTATTATTGCTTAATTGCTTTCTACCTCCTGACCTCAGAGACATTCTAAAGGAAACAGATATCTTTGTGGGACTTTAAAAAATCATGGGATAGAAATGTTAGGTAGAAATGTCAAGTTGAAGGATTGCACACAAGTTTAAAGAATGCGTCTAACAAATAATTGAAATTTACATGGTGTTTTGCCTCTCGATAACTACATCTTTAAATTTTGAATAAAGAAACAAGGCCTACTTTGCTGCAAAAAAACAGGGTAAGGGAAGGTTCTTAGGGCATATGTTGGGGTGGGGAGAGTCTACCATTAGAAATTATGTGCATTTATACCAGCAACCAACAATGAGTTGCTGGAGGCAATGGCCAATTCCTTCTCTGAAAGGGTAGGGGAGAGAAACCTTGGCAACTCACAACAAGCCCTTGTCCAAAAGAAGTAAGAAATTCCTCCTTTTATATAACTAATACAAACATAAACTGCTAAGAAGTGCCAACCACTATGGGTCTCTGATTGCCCACATTATCTCTGATGGCCATCTTTACAAAAAACAAACCTATCCTTGAGTGGACCACACTCAGCCTTTGCCCATTTGTTGCCAAGTACCATTGCTGCTTCACTGCAATAACAACTCCACATATATTCATAACCTGGGCTGGCATCAGTGTGTTGGTTTCTATTATTTAAGAATAGACTGTCATTTGTCATTTCTGAAGTTATAAGCACCAAGGATCCTAGAATTTGCATCTTGGATCAACGTTGTACTGTCTATTCGTAATAGAGGTCTATTCATCATCCTCACCCTGAGGCAGTATAATATAATATTTCAGCATGCAGGAGCCAGGCTAGTTGGGTTTGAATCTTGATTTTCTTGTTTACTAGCTGTGTGACTTTGGACAAGTTACTTGACCTTTCAAAATCTCTATTATGTCACCCTGTAAAATGGAGGAACTTATAGTACCTTGTTCATAGGGTCGATGTAAGTAAGAAGTGAGTTCATATATGTATCCCACATCTTGGATGAGCTTATCTCTGAGTCCTGCTAGGACCTCTGTGAAAGAAGCTGGGATGATGCAGAGCTGGGGCTTATAAATCCATGTGGTGGCATCCGTGATGGGGAGCAGCTCCATTCTCAGCGCCTTTGTGTCCAAGTCATGGTAGACTTGGATGTGATGCATGTGGCATTAACATCTATGGGAGACCTGAGAATAAGCATTCTAGGCCACGACTAATTAATCATTTAACTTCTCCAGGCCTCAGCTTTTTGTTATTAAAAGGCAGAGAATAATAGTACCTCCCTTACAGAGCTGTGGAGAGGATTATAGGAAACAGTGAGTTTACAACAACTAGCACAGTAGCTGATTCATTGAAGCTCTGTATAAAGGTTAGAATTACTGTTGTTATTGGCAGTAATGTGTGATGTCAGCTAGATGGCTGTCACATCATGGCTTATGGCTTGTGGCTAAAGGGTATCTGCCCAGGCCAAGGCAAGGGGCTGGCCAGACCTAGGCAGAGTGACAGGATCAGCATGCAGTAGGCTAGACATTGGGCAGAACTATAGTACCAACGGGAAAACAAAATGGGAATTCAGAAACCAATGCTAAAATTTTAAATCCAATTATAAACACAGGCCTACCCAAGTACATCTGATGTTGGACAGAGGGCAGGAAGACTAATCCCAGCCTTGAGGGGTGGGAGGTAACCCTCTGTCTCCTGTCTACCCTTGGTCAGGAGACCACGTGTTGGACAGCGTCCAGCCTGACACAACAGGGCATCAGCTGTGATCTGTCAACTTCCAGAGCCTTTCCTATAAGCAGGTTTTGACAAAAAGGACAGGAATATGGAGAAGGTCAGAGAGTGAAAAAGGCAATAAAGCAAGAGAATGCTGGAAGAACTAGAGTCTCCATAACATTTTGGCCAAGGGCCTAACCATGAAGCTAAACACCTGAAGCCTGGAAGCTGAAAGAAAACATAGTGATCATGTTTACCATCTTCCTTATACAGAGCCAGGGTTCTTTAGCCAAAACCATCAGGGCAGATGTGTTTTGGAATTCAGAATTTTTTATACTTTAGAAATATGTTAGGATTAGTGTAACATAAATTATGTATTACCCCTAGTAAGTTCTAGGGGGAAATGCCATAATCCAGCAGTCTAACATTGCCGCAGTAAAATGTGTAAATATTTGCACTAAGTGAGATGCAGCCTATAAAGGCATCATGTCAATTCAGGTTCAGTCCTGTCACCAAATAGTTTGCACCACACTAAAGAAAACTTTGTGGTGTTCAGAGATTTAGGGACTTTGAAATTGCTGCTGGCAGTTGTTCAGTGAACATAGCTGAAATGACTGACCAGTCAAGTGTCTAAACCAAAGGTACACACACAGTTCATTGGGGTTCTACACGGCTTGAGTCACCTCAAACTTACCGAGCATCTATGTTCTAGGCACCACTCTACATACAGAGGTTACAGTGATGTACTGGTTTCGTGGCGCTGCCATAACACAGCACTACAAACAGGGTAATATAAAACAATAGAAACATATTCTCTCACAGTTCTGGAGGCATACATGAAGGTATCAGCAGGGCCATGCTCCTTCTGAAACCTGTGAGAGCAAATCCTTCCTTCCTCTTCTAGCTTCTGCTATATGCTGGCAATTCTTGACATCCCTTGGCTTATAGATACATCACTGCAATCTCTGTCTCTGTTGTTACATGACATTCTCCCTGGGTGTCTATCTCCTTTCTTATGAGAACACCATTCACACTGGATTAAAGGCCCACCCTACTCTAGTATGATTTCACCTTAAATGGTTATATCTGCAATGACCCTATTCCAAATAAACTCATATTCCAAGTTATTGGTGGTTAAGACTCCAACATACCTTTTAGGGGTATATAATTCAACCCATAACAAGTGCTAAACCAAAATAAACATTGCCTCCTGCTCTCATCAAGGTAATAGTGGAGCAGGGTAGTCAGATTACAGATGCATTGAGCACAGCAAAGAAAACACTCAACAGAGTAACAGTAAGAAAAAAAATTGTAAACCATCTATAAAGAACTTATCTTATAAAGATAAAGAACTTATCTCCGTAACATAGGAGGAATACCTACAACTCAATAACAAGAACAACAACAAAAACTAATAATCCAATTTAAAAATGGGCTCAAGACTTGAAAGATATTTCTCCAAAAAAGACATACCAGTGGCCAATCAGTATACAGAAAATGCTTAACATCACTAATCATCAGAAAATGCAAATCAGGGGCACCTGGGTGGCTCAGTTGGTTGAGCATCTGCCTCTTGATTTTGGCTCAGGTCATGATCTTAGGGTTACGAGATTGAGCCCCACATTGGGCTCCACACTAGGCAGAGCCTGCTTGAGATTCTCTCTAACCTTCTCCCTCTACCTCCCCCTTCTCGTGCTCTCTCTCTTCTTTCTCTGTAAAAACTAAATAATAAATAATAAAAGAAAATGCAAATCAAAACCACAATGAGATAATCACCTCAGATTATCTCATTGCTGCATGGCTCTCATTCATGTCTGCATGGCTATCATCAATAAAACAAAGGTCTACAGGGACACCTGGGTAGCTCAGTGGTTGAACATCTGCCTTCAGCTCAGGATGTGATTCTGTGGTCCAGGATTGAGTCCTGCATCAGGCTCCCTGCATGGACCCCGCCTCTTCCTCTGCCTATGTTTCTGCCTCTCTGTGTGTCTCATGAATAAATAAATAAAATCTTTTTAAAAAAAAAAAACAAAAAAGGATGGCAAGGATGTGGAGAAATTGGAACACTTGTGTATTGTTGGTGGGAATGCAAAGTGGGTGCAACCACTGTGGAAAACAGTATGAAGGTTCCTCAAAAAATTAAAAATAGAACTACCATATGAGCCAGCACTAAGGATTTATCTAAAGGAACTGAAGTCAGGATCTCAAAGAGATATTAGCACTCCATGTGTGTTCAGTGTAGCACTATTTACAATACCCAACATGTGGAAACAATCTAAATGTCCTTGAGCAGTTGAATGGATCAAGAAAATGTGGTATATGCATACAATGAATACTCTTCAGCCTTAAAAAATAAGTCTACAATGTCTGACACTATGGATGAACCTCAAGAACATTATGCTAAGAGAAATAAGCCAGTTATACAAGAACAAATACTGCATGATTCCACTTACATGAAATACCTAAAAGAGTCGAATTCATAGAATCAAAGAATGGATGCTGATTGCCAGGGGCTGGAAGGAGAGGGAAATGAGAATACTCATCAATAGGCATAAAGTTCTAGCTAAGCAAGATGAGTAAGTTCTAGAGCTCTGCTGTACAACATTGTATGTATAGATGACAATACCATATTGTACACTTAAGAGGGTATCTTATGTTCTTACCACAATAAACTTTTTTTTTAAGTGTTGAGAATTTCCAAAGGGGGATATATTAGTGAGACTCCTAAAGTAGGTATATTTTACCCAGTTGAGGGCTTCATCCCTGAGGAAGTACCATTGTCAATGAAGACATAAAGATGAGTAAAAGTCAACCAGGCAAAGTAGGGGAAAAGCACTAATGCCTGCATTCTCCAAGCTCCTTGGAGATGTGGCTCTCATCACTGAGCTTGTGGGGAAGCCAGGCCCCCAGAATTCCAGAGAAGGCCTGTAAGTGCCTCACAGGCTGAGAGCCACAGCCAGTCCTGCCCCCAGGCTGACTCCTCCTGGCCTGCAGCAGTGCCTCAAGAAATAGCCAAAGGCACAGAATGTATGAAGGTACTATCAGCAGCCAGCTGGACCCAAGGCTCAGAGTTGTAGCCCCTATGCAGGGAAATGAGGGGAAAGTCTATTTCTAGCCCCCTTTTTATTTTCCTTTTGGCCTAAGTTGATTTAAATACTTTCAATCAGCAAAGTACTTAATACTCAGATAGCTTCTGCTGACCTCCCCCCTTGGGAAGGTAATGTACTCTTATCATGGGTAAGCAGATATGTCTGTTTTGTGAGTTTGATGAACAGTGCTGAAGTGACCTTATGGCTGCCAAAATGCTTCTGCTTCAAGTTCCCAGTGACTGAATTTCTGCCAGAGGTGGAGGCAGGAGTGGGAGCAGTGGAAGTGCAGAGCCTGTACTGTGACAGCTTTTAACCTTGGACAACATCCACTGTGTAGGCAGCTCCTTTATGAGACACATACATTGTGGTCATCGGCATTGAGCATGGTTGTTGGATTTTATTTTATAGCCACACATTTTAACATTTCACTTAAAAGTCGGGGATTAGGGGGAAACACCTTTTTTTGAAGCACAATAAACATAGAGAAAAGAGCATAAATCCTACATATATGGCTTGGTGACTTAACAAAATGGATCCAGATCTAGCACCCAGATAAAGATAACATCCCAGAATCCCTTCCCCTCAGTCCCTCTCTTCTAGTTACTGCGCACCAAAGTTAACCATCATCCTGATTACTAACATCAGAGATTAGTTTTGGGTTTTGAACTTGATATAAATGAGAGCACAGGATGAATTTTTTGCTTTTGTGGCTTTCCTCAATTTGATGTTTGTGGGATTCATCTGTGTTGCTTGTTGTTATAGTTTATTCTCACCATTCAGTGTTCTTATACAACTATATCATAATTTTTTATCCACTCAACTATTGATAGATATTTGGAATGTTCCCCATCTGGGCTATTATAAATAGTGCTGCTTTGAATATTCTTGTATCTATCTTTTGATGAACATATGCATGTTTAGAGGGGAGAGTATGCTTGTATTAGTTGTCTGTCGTTGCGTAACAAATGTCCCCAAATCCCAGTAGCTCACAATAAAAATAAATGTTTTTTACCTCTCACCATTTAATGAGTGAGGCATCTGAGAGCTCCTTGGAAAGGCAATTCTGACTCAAGGTCTCTCATGAGGGTCCGGTCATCTGAAGGCTAGACTGGGTCCGGCAGATCGGCTTGCACTGTAGCTCAGCCCTGTGACTGGTGAGTTGGTGCCAACTGTCGGTGAACAGCTTTAGTTTCTTTGCATGTGGATTTTCCTGAAGATTGTCTGAGTGCGCTCACGACATGACAGCTGGCTTCCCCTGGAGTGGGCAAAGAGAGAGCCAAATGGAAACTATATCCTTTTAATGATTTAGCCTTAGAGGCCACGTAGCCTTGCTTCTGCCTCATCCTAGTCATTACAAGTGAGCAACTAAGTTCAGCCCAGACTTAAGGCTTCATCTTTAGAAGAGAGAGGTGGCAAAGAATGTGTGGGTATACTTCAAAACACGACATTTTAAAGCTAGGAATTACTCAAACTAAGGATCTGAAAATAAGTTTATAGAAATTCACACAAGGATCTAAAATAAATATATATTCAATCCAGCCTCACCTCTTCTATTCACTTAAAATGTTGTGAAGGTTTATAGGACAATTTTCAAAGTATTTCCAGGAGACAGTGTGGTACAATAGAACAGAAAATGCCTTTGGAGCCAAACACACCCGTCTGAATCCTGGATTCACTATTTACTAATTGTGGGTTTAGGGCAAGTCAACCTCTTAGATTTTCAAATTTCCTCAGTTATGAAGTGGGTGAAATCAGTAGAGCCTATCTCATGTTGTTCTGGAGGTAATTAAATGAGATAATGGGTATAAAGCTCCCATTGTGCTAGTAGGTCCCTTCCATTTGCTCATTTATTCGGAAATTATTGACCATGTACATTAACTATCTAGAAGGGCCTATAATGAACATTGTGAGTGATACAAAACAGATACAGACACAGCTTGTCTTCAAGAGGTATAAGTTCCAGTGGGGCCCGTGACATGCAGAATAACTATAATGTAATTGAAAAAATGATCCATGTCTGGAGCAGGTACACATCCTTTAAACATGGATCAAATTTGGATACGTAGGAATGGAAGACATGTTGAAGAATAGATAAGGCAAGGACAAAAAGTATTGCAAATTCCAAGTAACAGCTTGAGTGAAAACAGAGCTGGCGAACCAGGGGGCGTGAGTTGAGAATAATGAAGTTGTTTACTACCCATATGACTTAAACACAGGATAGACAAAAGGAAGTAGTGGAAATAGGGGTTAGTAAGGTAGTTATATGTTAGAGTAGCAGAAAGAGATTGAAAGAGTATGTCCTCAGTTTTGCGGTCTGATGAAAAATGTTAAGGCCAAAGATTTTTAGGCCAGTTTTCAAGGCTAGCTACAAAATCTAGGAGGGCCTAGCTACTGAAGGGTCTACTTGGCATGCTTTTCTTGGCTAAATTCTGTTTGTAGAATTTTTGTGCCTCACATTGTAAATAGAACTTTCCAAAACTGATCATTAAAGAATACTTCCTACTCGAAGCCCAAGCGACTGAGCTTTTTCCTTATCATTCCCATTTTGGGGGCTGCATCAAGAGAGAAATGGAGTGGTATTATTTTATGGGCTCTCAGCTCACTGTAAATGTACTTCTCAAGACTTGGCCATTTGGAATGGCCAATTATGCACTCAACTCCTCTCTGTGTATTTGACTTCTACTTCCAGATAATGAGCCATTCTCTCCACTTATTTTCCCTCAAGAAGACTGATCTATTTAGCAACCTTTACTTTTGTTACATTCCCCAGTCGCAGGCAGTGATGATATTTATACATAAGACAGAGACGTTTCTATGCTATGTTGGAAGTTTAAAGGAAGTTGGAGCCAATGACCTTTCACTTTGAAGCCAAAGAAAAACAAGCACACATTTTTTAGTCTTGCTAAGAATGGGGACGAGACAGATTATGAGCAAGGCTATTCAATGCATCGTGCCCAAAACCTTTCTGTGCTCAAACCTCTGTCAGATCTAACATATTGCCTTATTTTGATGAAGTTTGTATAGTTCATCGAAATTGACATGGTTATGACCATTCTTGGTGATCTTGTGGGTAAAAATGGAGGTTGTATTTTATCACCCTCTTTGTGCATTCTAAATGAATTCTAAAGCATGTTGGAAAGGATGTGTTCTAGGCTTGGGATAGAATTCCTAGCCAGTTGTATGCTGAAAATTCCCACATTCCTAAGGTATGTGTTTCTACTCTATTAGCAACACTTGACATCATGATGTTCTCTGCACAGGTATAAGGATGTCCTCATCCTCTCTGATTTCTTCCCAGGTGGGAAATTGGCAAGTGGAGTCCATGCAGTCTCACCTGTGGGGTAGGCCTACAGACCAGAGATGTCTTCTGCTCCCACCTACTTTCCAGAGAGATGAATGAAACCGTAATCCTGGCTGATGAACTGTGTCGTCAGCCCAAGCCCAGCACGGTGCAAGCTTGTAACCGCTTCAACTGCCCCCCTGCCTGGTACCCTGCACAGTGGCAGCCGGTGAGTTCTGGGGTTACTCAATACTAGAGTTTGTGTATATAACTCTGATTCAAGGCAGTGGGACATTCTCTTCAAGGAGTTTTGTCCCATTTAAGGAATGTTCAAGGTCTGCTTCTCCTTCTCTCCTAGTACTCTCTCAACCTTATTCAAATCCAGATATTTTTATTATAAATACTGTGCTCTTTCTATGGTTCCACACCATTGTCCTCCAAAAGCAATTCAAGATCCTTCTGTTAAACCAAATATAGTCATAATAAAGTTTTTACCAAACTCAGAAAACATTTGTTAAAATAAGGACAATGTGGTTGGTTTTCCACATAGCTAAATTTGTTCTGAATTTGTGCCCTTTCTAGTTTTTGGCTGTTTTAGGATTCTAAGAGGCCAGGGTGCTAGGCAATGACTTTTCTCTCTTTTTTTTTTTTCTTTTAAATATTATTACTTACCAAAATAAAATTAGAAGTCAAATCAATTCCAGAATTTTAAAAAATTTTCCTGGTCCTATGAATTCCAAAAGTCTAGGAACTATTGTTTTAAAGCAGGGGTTGACAAACTGCAGCCCAAAGCCAGATCCATCTCACAACCAGTTACTGTAAATGAAGTTTTATTTGAACACAGCCATGCCCATTCTTTTATATATTGTCCATGGCTGCTTTTGCACTAGAAGGGCAGAATTACGTGGTTGTGACAGAGACCATTTAGCCTATAATACCTAAAATATTCACTCCGTCCTTTACAGAAAAACTTTACTGACTCCACTGAAAGGCATGCATAATAATAATACTCAACCATTTTGTAATATTCTATCTCAAATTAATATATATTTCTCAAACTTCAGTTAAATAATTTTTGCATGCCTCTAAAAAAACCAGAAATTTTAGATTATTTGGATAGAAACTTATTTTGCACTTCTTCTCCATGAGGATACCAGATGTACCTATAAAGTGACAACAATGGTCACAAAAAGTAATCCTGAAAGGTGAGGGGGACATGCACCCCAGTTTTACTAAAACAGTTTTTCACTCTCAAAATTATTCCAATTGGGGTGCCTGGGTAACTCAGTCAGTTACGTGTCTGACTCTTGGTTTCAGCTCAGGTCATGATCTCATGAGTTGTGGGATGGAGCTCCACATTGGGCTCCATCCCAATGGGAAGATTCTCTACCCTTGCCCATCCCTCTATTTGTTCTTGCTTGCTCGCTCTCTCTCTCAAAATAAATAAATCTTTTTAAAAAATTTAAGTGTCTCAATTAAAATGATAAATTATATGATTATCCAATTGAGGAGAGAGCGTAGCAGCTTACACACCCTTGCCTTAGTGCTGAGAGGGGGCTGCCATTTCTATTCAGCCATGCATCAAAGGTCACTTTTCTACTGTCACTTGGCAGAGCCCCTTCCTTCTCTCTGCCCATCTTGGGACTATGATTTAGTAAAGCATTCAAAGAATCAAAGAGTAATCAGTGAAAAAAAAAAAAAAACTCTAAAATAAAAGCATCTGGAAAAATAAATTGTTTCCTATTAGAACTTAAATATATATGTGGCTAAGCTCATAAATACCATGCTACTATGTGATGGTTTGTGGAAATCAAAGGATGTTATGTATTTTGAATGCCTATGTACCAGTGTTCTGTTAAGAAATATTATTACACGCCTAACTGAAGTTAATCCTCATAACAACCAGTGAAAAGTAGATTTTATTATCTTCATTTTGGATTTAAGGAAACTGAGGCTCATACAGGTGGCAAATTTAGGGTTGGCCATCAACCCAGTTTTATGTGATCATTTCCACATACCTCATTGTTGGAGACTACTATGGCTGAAAGAGCCATCAGGGATTACATATGAGTCCCTTTGTTTTACACATGTTGTAACTGCAGCCTAGATATGGCCTTGCCAAGATCATAAAGCCCTGTCAAGACCCAAGGTCTCCTGGTCCTAGTATACTTACACTGTTAGTTTTAACCAGAATGAACCCATGACCTCAAACTGCACCACTAACTAACTAATGCCAACCCTAAGGCAAGACGAAGAATCAACCCAAATCAACCTCCACTGCTATAGTAAGTCACTGTATTATTAACTCATATCTCTATTAGGTACATAGTAAGTTCTGGGTTACATGTTTATTGAATGAAAAAATGCATAATTAGATCAAGAATACTATCCACATCCCCTGAAAATTCTGACTTTATATCTTATATGTTTGTTTTATGGTTATGGGTTCTAATGTTGACCTAGCAGTGAAACTCAATGAAACACCAACTTCTTTTTATTTTTTTAAGATTTTATTTATTTACTTATTCATTCATTCATTCATTCATTCATTCATTCATTTTAGAGAAAAGGAAAGCACCTGAGAGCAGAGGGAGGAACTAGGGCAAGGAGGGAGAGGGAGAGAGAGAATCTGAAGCAGACTCTATGCACTGAACATAGAGCCCGATGCAGTGCTCCATCTCACAACTGTGAGATCATGACCTGAGCCGAAACCAAGAGTCAGATGCTCAAGCAACTGAGACACTCAGGCGCCCCCAACGTCTTTTTAATAGCCATACATGTTGCTAAATAATGGCAGTGACCTATGACTTTTTTTTCTTCAGTTTTTTGAGCATATCCATTTACATGACCTTTTTTTTTTTTTTTTTTCTTTTTTTTTTTTTTTATTATTATTTTTTTTTATTGGTGTTCAATTTACTAACATACAGAATAACACCCAGTGCCCGTCACCCATTCACTCCCACCCCCCGCCCTCCTCCCCTTCTACCACCCCTAGTTCGTTTCCTAGAGTTAGCAGTCTTTATGTTCTGTCTCCCTTTCTGATATTTCCCACACATTTCTTCTCCCTTCCCTTATTTTCCCTTTCACTATTATTTATATTCCCCAAATGCATGAGAACATATAATGTTTGTCCTTCTCCGACTGACTTACTTCACTCAGCATAATACCCTCCAGTTCCAGGAGAAGCCAAGGGATACATGACCTTTTTTGGTCTATTGCTACCACCAGCACCCCCATGCCCAGTGTCCCTATTTAATACAGTGGATTTCCAAAAAGTCAATTATTCTTCCATTTTCCATCTCCTAGGCCTGTTAAGATATAAATTTATTTTGGAAACTTCTACTTCTTTCCATCAGGGAGAGGCCTTTGAGGTTGAGTCAGATTTAAGTCCATTTTTCAGGTCAGGAAACTAACAGCAAACAGCTTTTTGAAGTTCATCCAATGAGCTACTAACTATACTTTATTAAGACCTTTTAGAAGTATCTTCTTTATACCTAATACATCGTAATTATGAAATATATTCAAACATAACAAGAAATAAAAAACATAGAAAGTGAGAGCCACCAGTGATTCTATCCTCTAGAGAGAACTTGTTAGGCAAGTGATGTGCAGGGTCTGTTTTAAGAATCCTTGGTCATTTTTAGGAATCCTTCTAAACCTAGAAGCAACCACAGACTATTCTTTTTATATGATTTCCTAGAATACTCCTTCTTTAATTAAGCTTTGTTAGATAAAATCAGCTAATGGCAACCCCTTGTTAAAGGAAAGAAAGTCATTGTTTATGCCATATGGTGAAATAAGTCAAGAGTAACTTGGGGGGGCTCCAAGCTAATTGGCTATTGTCTTAGGACCCCACTTAGTAAAAGATACCGGCTGTTGACCGTCCATTTGCCTGATTAGCCCTCTGGTTCCTGGGTAGTCCTTGTTGGGACAAAGGAACCTGCTGTGCACTCATCTGCTTTTTTCTATTTGAAGCTACTAGAGGATAGTTCTGAGGTCTCTCATCCTTCAACACCCACCTAATAGTCTTCCTTCATATGAAAGAAAAACAAATACAGTCTCAAATGCTTCATTCAAAGGAAGGCATCACGACCTGGTGAACATTGGATTTTGAGAGGAGAAACTCCTCCTCCTTGCTCTTGGAATCCTGGGTGACCACTGACCTCTTTTCTTCCTGGAAAAAAAATAAAAAGCACAAATGACATGAATTGCCAGATATAAATGCAACTTCTTCTGTCTTTTGCAAGAGCATTTGCCTGACAAATGACAAGTAGCCAATATTTACACATTCTTCAGGTTTGGAGAGGACTAGCATGCAGTCCAGGTATATATGTTAAAATTTTATATTAGAAATAAGTAGAAACAAAACAAAAATCTAATTCTAGCTTTGGCTTAGAGGGCCTTCTTTATTTCAGCTACCACTTTACACTGCATCCCTTGGTTTTTATCTCTGATCTTGTGTGAACGACTCATTTATCTTTATCAATTTAGCTTTAGTACCTTGTTGGTTTGTGTTTACTTGAATTTTGAAGCATATAGTTAGTGCATAGGTATCCTGATCTTCTCAGATTTATTAAACACACTCATCATCATCATCATAATCTTTGGTATGGGCTATGTATTACTTTATATACACCTCACCAGGGATCATATCCCTCTGGTGTGTTACAGCACCATGACTGAGAACGATTGTTATATATGCCATAAATCAATCTGAGCCACTGATCATGACAGTATTCTGCTGGAATTTTTTCAGTGACATTCTGTTGCCATATAGTAAAGCCAAATGGGTTAGTCAGGCCTTCGTTCCCCTGTACATCTGCTCTTGCCCATCTTCCACCCTGCTCTCTCACCCCTGCATGTACAGTCCTGTCTGCCTGTGCTTCTCCCTGCCCACAGGCAGGTCCCTTCCCCTCTGTCAAATTGGGTGGGAGTCGCACCTCTTTTACCAGGACTCCTCCACTGTCCTCCTACACTGAAGCCACATGGTATCCATGGTCAGTGCTGCTCAGTGTACAGTCACATACTACCCTACCTAGGCAGGCACTTTCTCATGACTTCTGAATTAAACCATAAGGTCAATGAGATGGAGACCAAGTCTCAGTGAGACCCCATAACATCAGAGCAGGTATGTAAAGCATAGCACATGGTGCTGGCAAGTTGCATGACAAGTCTGCCAGTCTATTTATTGAGAACCTGCCCCATTTCAAGACCGCCTCATTTTAATAAGAGCAGTACTTACTATGTTTCAAACACAGTTCTAGGTACTTTACATATTTAACTCATTTAATCCTCTATGAGACCATTCCTACTATCCTATGTGACGATTCCTACCGCTCTCCCATTCCACAGATGAGGGTCTTAGAGCACGGTGAAGTTAACAGGAATTCCATTGTCAGATAGCAGAGCTCTTTCCCACATTTTTCTCTTTTAATCTCTACAGCAACCCTGCAAAGACACTCAGAGAGGTTGTCCTTGCCCCAGGTCACATAGCCAATAAAAAGCAAAGGGGGCCTATAAGTTTCAAAACCCATTCTCTTTTCCACTCTGCAATTCAGCTTCCCTAAGACTATTTTACCAGTTGCTTGAAAGTATTAAATTGTGAGGAAATCTGACACCAGCCCTAAAGTCAGGAGTTTACATAAAAGTCATTCTTTGTTGCCTTATCCAGGGCAGTTAATCTGTGCATGTTTCCTGTTGCTCCTATAACAAATTACCACACATTTTAGTGGCTTAATACAACAAGAATTTACTATCTTATAGCTTTGGAGGTCAGAAGTCTGAAATCAGTTTTACTTGGCTAAAATCAAGGGGTTGGCAGGCCCAAGTTCCTTCTGGAGGCTCTAGGGGAGAATCTGTTACCTTGCTTCTTCCAGCTTCTAGAGGCTGCTTGCTTCCTTGGCTCATGGCCCCATCTTCCATCATCAAAGCACTTCACTCCAACCCCTGATTCTCTCTGACTCTGATCCTCCTTCTTTCCTCTTAGAAGGAACATTGTGACAACACTGAGCCTACCTGGATAATCTAGGTAATCTCCCTCATCTCTACATGCTTAATAATGTCTGCTAAATTGCTTTTACTGTGTAAGAAAACATATCACAGTTTCCAGAGATTCTGATACAGATATCATTGCTCAGCCTACTACAGTCTGGACATAGATTGTGAACTAAGCATTAGTCTTTATTGGCATAAGATCCTTGAGAGGGATCCCTGGGTGGCGCAGCGGTTTGGCGCCTGCCTTTGCCCCAGGGCGTGATCCTGGAGACCTGGGATCGAATCCCACATCGGGCTCCCGGTGCATGGAGCCTGCTTCTCCCTCTGCCTGTGTCTCTGCCTCTCTCTCTCTCTGTATCTGTCATAAATAAATAAAATATTTAAAAAAAAAATAAGATCCTTGAGATTAAAATCTGCCTTCTACTACTACTCTACTCACCACTATCTGTAAGCTTCGTATGCATCAGTCTCTATCAATTTCCATTCTAGAAAATAAATGAAAATAGAAACAAGAGGAAAAGAGATAGATGCTCAAAGGGTTAACTGAAATGAATTAGGGAGTCCACTCTGAAGCATAATTTATATTTCTCTGTATTACGCATGTTTTATGATCAGAATTGTGTCCACCCAACTATACACACATATTGCACACATCTGTGCAGAGAAACAATCACCATGGTCCCTGCTTTCTCCTTTGCTTAATACTGATTATGTGGCCATTTCCTTATAATTTTTTTCTAAATCAGGGATACAATACAAAATGCCTATAGTTTAGCTGTATAGAAAGGTATATTACCAGTCCCTGCTGGTAATATGAAGAAAAAAGAGGAATTTTAATGACAACTACAAATGCTTGACAATTCATTTTTTTCATTTTTTAGATTTAAACACACACACAGAAAAGAATGACTTTGGTCTGGATTCGAGGGCTGAAGATTGGCAGAAACAATCAATTGAGTCATCAGTTTTGTTACATTCCAGTGACTAAAATATAAATCCTCATAATTTAGAAGCCATGCTTATTTAACATGTTGTATCCAAGGAGGAAAAAAAAAAACTACTAGGATGTTTATCTCATTTTTAGTAGTGTGTTTTGTAAGGAAATGGACACTTGATCCTACCTTTAGAACCAACAATAAATGTAAGCAAAACAGAGATTAGAAGTAAAATTTCATATGTGCAGTGTTTTCATTTTTACTTATTAGCAGAACGCTCTTTGTAATAATTGCCCTGGATTTTAGTGAGTGTGCAGCCGTTATGTTTCACGGAGTAACAGGAAAATTAAGCCCAGAAGATACACTATACTTTCAGGGTGAGGAAGCTCAGTTGATATTAGATGAACAAGGTAATTCTAATCCATAAAATGGTCAAGGTAAAAATTTTGTTCTCATTGAATGATTTTGAGTGAGATTCCAGTCCTCATGTTCTTTGTTTCTCTGAGCCCTAATTGACTGGGGCTCAGTGTGACCTCTGTTGTATACCAAGCACTGACTCAAACTGCCTTTTGATCTTCTCAGTCTCACATATCACAAAATTACCTCAAATTACAAAGATCTGATACAGAATTCAAAACACAGCTACCCACCACCCTTGCCAGCAGACCCAGTCTTCCTTCCTAGGTCACACCACCTTCTAGCATGTTCTCTAGTCCACGGCAAACCAAACCATTACAAAGAGCCTTTTACTTGGTGTCCCTGCATTATCTTATTTCTCATCCTTTGTGTCCCAACTTGGTATCAGTGGTTCTTTACTACAGGCCCTCTGTTGAACCTTTAAAATATTTATGAATGCTGAGGGCCCCCAAATAGATGGTATGGAGTGTTATTTGGACTCACTGGACCAGGAAACCTTTTCTCCTTGGTACACCAATTAATATCTCACAAGGCTGTACTCTTTAGAACCCATCAGCCTTCATAGCCTGAATCATTTTCTACAAATTGGATCATGTTACCCTCTACTGTAAAATCTTTAATGACACCCTATGGTCTTGAAATTTTGTCCAAATATACCCAAGGCCCTTCACTATGTTCCCCTCACCTGGCTTCTCAGTCTGGTTTCCTGACTGCAGCTTCCCCATGAACTCTGTGCTCTACCTTTTCAGGTCTCCTCAAAGATGCCATGTTCCTTTATACCATGAAGGGTCTGTGCACGCACAATGTGACTCTGCCACCACTCCTTATCTCCCTGGCCAGCCCCTCATGTGTCCCCTCTGTAGAGCCTTCCCCAATTTTCCATGAAGACTTTAGTTACCTCTCCTCTGTATTCCCTCTTTTGTAAAACTGATCACATTCAATAATAATTTTTTCTCCCTCACTGGACTGCAAATACATGAAGCTTAGTGTAACCAGTTTTTGGTTATCCTACACTCCCAGCACCTAATATGGTGCCTGGCACTCAGGAAGTACTCAGTAAGTGTTTGGTGAAAGAATGAATGAGTGGATGAAGAAAGGAATGTAATGAGTTAGAAACTACAGGCAGAGTACATTATGTTGAAACTAGGAAGCTGACCTTAGAAAGAACATAAATGTTACTTTGTGTTAGGGCTTAATAACATGACTAAAGGGACCACGGAAATGAACTCACCTCTCCGTAAATGGAGCTACATGAAGTCAAAGGTGTCAATATAGGCAGAATTTATTAGTGTGCTGATCATGGGAAAATCTTTAAAAATACAAGACATTTAGGCCACTGTAATTTTGTATAGAAACATAACTTTTAGGGCCACCTGAGTGGCTCAGTTGAGTAATCATCCAACTCTTGGTTTTGGTTTAGGTCATGATCTCAGAGTCTTGAGATCAAGCCTCAGGTGGGAATCCATACTCAGCACAGAGTCAGCTTAGGATTCTCTCTCCCTCTCTCTTGCCCCTCCCCCCCTCAAAAGAATAAATGAACCATTAAAAAAAAAAGAAACATAACTTATAAGTTCTCCCCTCATTGTATATTTTTTACTTTTTTATAAAACTAATGAACCTATGGCCATAAATTGTGAAACACATATGGCAGCAAAGATAAGCAACATAAGTACTATTTTTTGTTCTGTACTTTATTTATGGCACATATTTAAAAATAATACCCCTTACTAGAGATCTACCTCTTCATACCATAATATTATTTTAAATGATTCATAAAAGCAAACATTTTTCATTTAGTTTTATTAAATTTATTTTGCTGTTCTATTTTTAAAATTTTCTTTGCATTCTGCTTCTCACTTCAGAACTATCAGCCTCATCAGGTAATCCCAACATGTTTACAAAGTTGTCACAGACTTCAGAAACTTTAATAATTTGAAATTTTATCTATGGTTTTTAAATTTTTCTAAGAACACCTTTTCGGCAATGTAAACACACCAAGGAAATTTTTTGAGCCAAGATGGACTATTGTTTAAGAGCAAAATCCCTGACAACATTAACTTAGCTAGATAGTTGTCTACCATACGTGGAAGGTCACAGCACCCAGCAGAGTACACGCAGCATCTGGCTAAAACCCCCATTGCTGACTTACTTAGAAGCAGCTTCTGGTTAATGATAAAACAGTTCGATAAAAGGTATATGTTCAGCCCATCAGCGGGCTGTTTGTGTCACGTCTTTTAAACATCTGGATTTTTGGATCTTTTGTTCATCTAATCATCAATTCAACAAACGTTTATGAAGTGCATGCTCTTTGCCAGATGCTACACTAGGCACTAGGGAATAGAAGGATGATGTGCATTCCCTTTCCTCAAAAGATGCATAATCCTGTGTGCATGCAGGGAGGCGGGAAGTGGGGGGGGGGGCAGGGAGGAGCTGGCAGGCACATAAACAACTAGCCCTTATAGGAGACGCTTAGTATCCTTCCAGGTTAAGGCAGAGTAGGAGGTGACTCATTCTTTGAGCCTTTGAACTGGGCCTTCAAAGGTATCTTAAAAGTTTCTGGATAGGCAAAGAAGCAAAGGGCATTGCTCACAGAATGAACAATGTGGTCACAGGCCTGAGCAGAATGGGCATCTGTGTGCCCAGGGAAGGGCAAATTGTCCCCATGGCAGGCCAGCAAAGAACATGACTGAGCTGAGCTGCCAAGTGTAAGGGCTCTCAAGGGCATTCTCAGGAGTCTGAGCCTTATAACCTCCAGGGTGTTGAGAATTTCCTAAAAGTTTTCTGTGTAGATCAAATTCTCAAACAACAAGCTGATTTTCTTTATATTTTCTTGTAGCTGCTTTGTCACCATATTGTCACAGACTTGTGCACAGCACTGATGGGAATCACCTGAGGGTCTGTCCCTTAAATCACAATGCTATCTGCAAAATGATGACCCAGCTAGGTTATGTTTCATGAGCACAATTTTATTACATCTCCACCCTTAAAATAAGATCAATTGTTTTCACCATAGATTTCCTCAGTTTGAAAGAGAGAGAAAAATCACCTGCATTTCTCCTTATTGTCACATTGACCAAAAGGCTCTACCTGAGTGGCTTGGATCAGAGAGCTCTTCTGTTGCACCTATCTGTCTGTTTGGGAAGCATTTATTCAAATTGAATGGAAGCCCATGTGCCTTCTTAGATATTTAGGGAAAGAAGACTTTAGCCATCAAGCATTGAAGAGATCTGTAGTCCTACATATCCAACATCACTAGTGAAGTGCCTAAAATGTCAGTTACCAGATGACAGAAACTTCAAGAGCATGTTCTTTTATGCCTCACAGACTCAATAGGACTCATGGGGAATTTGTGAATTATAATCAAAGGAGTAGAATAAAAGTGGTTTGATGTAATGTTGAGGTTTAGGCGATAATGATTTTATGAATCAGCTATTACTTCTCTCAAAGAAAAATACACTGCATTTTCACTACAGTGTAGACACCATACCTAAATGTCCCATTCCTCCAGCATCAGTTATAAAATGTCACTCTACTGTTTAACTTATACACAATTACATTTTTTATTAGGAAAAAATCATTAATTAAAAAAAAATGGGGGCAGCCTGGGTGGCTCAGCAGTTTAGTGCCTGCCTTGGCCCAGGGCATGATCCTGGAGACCCGGGATGGAGTCCCATGTCGGGCTTCTTGCTTGGAGCCTGCTTCTCCCTCTGCCTGTGCCTCTGCCTCTCTCTCTCTCTCTCTCTCTCTCTCTGTCTCATGAATAAATAAAATATTTTTAAAAAATAATATTTTTTTTTTAATGGAGAGAGTATGGAAGAAAACTAGAGATGGAGACAACCAATCCTAAGGTCTCTTATTTGAGATGTAACTATCACAGTGGGGCAAGTTTGGGGCTTTGTTTTTTGGTTTTGGGTTTTTTTTAATTTTTTTAAATTTTATTTAAATTCAATTTGCCCACATAGAGTATAACACCCAGTGCTCATCTCATCACGTGCCCTCCTCAGTGCCCATCACCCAATTACCCCATTCCCCCCACCGACTTCCCCTTCTGCAACCTTTTGTTTGTCTCCCAGAGTTAGGAGTCTCTCATGGTTTCTCTTCTTTTCCATAATTTTTCCCTGAGGGAAAGTTTTGAATGCAATTCTAAAACACTAATATGAGCAACAAGAACCAAAATTCCTTCCTGTATAGAGTTAATAGGATAATGGATGATAATTTTCAAAGGGATGAAAGCTATTTAAAAGAGCTATTTAAAAATAATAAACAAAAAGAGGTTAATAGACTAGAGACTGTTTGGCCATTCTAGCGAGGTGGTTGAGGATACAATCTCCATGCAGGTAAGAATGAAATTAAACCTGAATAATTAGAAACACTCAGCCATGTGAAGAGTAAGAGGAGAGTGGGGCTGGGTGGAGAGAAGAACAAGTGCAAAGGTCCTGTGGGAAAAACAAGCTTGGCATGTTGGAGGAACAACACATACACACACAAAACCAGTGTGGCTGGTTTATGCAGGGAAAAGGGAGAATTGTATGAGATGAAATTGCAGAGGTGTGTCAGGTTCCTCTTGTTCTGTGCTAGAACCAAGAATCTAGAACCATGCTTGGTACTAAAGAAATTTTTGTCAAATGAATAAATGAAGTTAAAATTTGAGACAGGCTGTCTCAAAAGTTCCTTCAGGGCAGGAACCAGAACATTTAAGGCTTTGGAGGTCAGGGTTAAAAGAGTTTGGATTTTATTCTAATCACAAGGAAAAGCCATGGGAATTATATGATCTGATTTGAAAACATCATTCTTGCTTCTGTGTGGAGAGTAGACTTTAGATATGCTAAATATCTTCCACGGCTCTTGTAGATTCACCTTACCTTCTCCATCTGTGTCTCAGGAGGCTGACCTGTAGAGACTCCACTTTCTGGCTTCTAGTTGTGTTGAACCAATGGCATTTTCAGCAGGCTGTCAGAAGGAGAGCAGCTGTCTTCAAGTTGAGTACACCATCCATATCCTGCTAGGACCTAACTGAGAAAACTAGAGACTGGTTAGGAGGCTTTGTGGTAGTCTAAGCAAAGATGATGATATCATAATTTATTATTTGTTGCAGAGGTAAAGCTTATTTATTTTGGAGGGATATCTGAAAGTATTTGCTCACAGATTGAGTGTTAGGGAAGAGATGGCAAGAAAAAGGAAACACTCAAGACGTTTCCTACTGAATTCAGACATTTCTGTCCTGAATATGGAGCCATCAAATAAAGGGGGAAGGCTGAGAGGAGAGAAGATTTGGGGCAAGGACAGAAGGGCAAGATCACAGGTTCCATTTTGGACATATTTAGGTCAAGATACCTGTTTGCATTTAAGTGGACATACTGAGTAAGCAAAGGGGAGAAGTCAGAGCCTAAGATTTAAATTTTTGACTCACCAGGACAAGCTTTGTTTTTTTTTCTAGACAGTACAATTTCAACAAAATTACATTAAGTTCATGGAAGAATTTTAATAATTCATAGAATGGAAAGAATTGTGGAAAACACAGTCCCCAAGTTTGGCAGATTTTAGGAATCAGTAATGCACATGGTTAGTTGTATAATTATAAAAGAGTCCTGAAGAAAGGCTGAACAGTAAAGGTTATAACTAATCTGATGATAGAATAACTGGATGGTTGGAAGTGAGGATTCAATAAAAAGACAAGAAGGCTAAACCTAAGAAGTCATGCAAAAGACTATAAAACCAAATTGAAACCTTTAGCTGTCCGTATAACAAGAAGGCATATTTTAAGTATATGGAACTCTTAGCCACCAATTTAAATTTCCCCTAACCACCAACTTCAATTCCACAAATATTGAGGATTTACATTCGCAGAAGGCACTGTGCTAGACAGTGTGGGTACAAAACTCATTGCAGAAATAAAATCTTTGAGACCTTATTGAAGTGCTACTAAATGAGAGCTAAAATTAAGTTTTGCTTCTGCAATAAATGAAAAGGCCAGGGAGTCATCACAATGAGCCAGAGAAGCCAAAGGCCTGGCCCACTCACAGCTTGAAGCATTAGCTCTGAGGCTGTAGATTTTTCCTCAAATAAGGCTAAACAGCAAGCTAGACCAGTCCTTGGAAGGAACTTTTTGGATCTGTGATGAGTCACAACTGGCTGAAGACCACCTTCTTCAGTCTACCTACACACTCAGCTTCATGGCATAGCCTAGAAGCTGTGTTCAAATGTAGCCTGTTGGCTCCGAAGTCAAAAGGTCTAGGGAGAACACATTTTCAGGGCCACCACAGTGCCCAGATGAACTATTTGAGAATGTTGGTCCCCAACCTGAAACATGGACATACGCCATCAGAGATAGTCACAGAGTGGAGGCTGAGGATTAGAATTGCAAATTTGCATTGCAAAGCACCACCCCTCCAGTGGAGGAGAGGCTGAGACCAGGTTCTGGCAGGCTGGTGCTTAGGGGGCCTGGGGCTCTCAGCAGGAGGCAGCAGCAGAATACTCTCCCACTGCAAAGGGAGAGGAGCTCCTATAGCCACAGGAAAGAGAAGCTGTGCTTGGGCTCCCTCTCCAGTTGGATGGGCCACCCTAGCTCCAGAGCAGGTGCTCCATAGGAGGTAGGTGAATGTTGCATAGAATGGAAGTCAACCAGTTTCTGCCCCTGAGTGGCCTTAATTGAATCACTTCTTTCCAGCTTCAGCTTCTTTATTTGTAAAGTGGGGCTAAAATCTACCTCCCAGAATTTCTGATTTAATGGATCTGAGATGGGATTCATCTAGGCTTCAGAAATTTTAAAAGCTCCCAAGTGATTTTAAAGTGCATCCAGGGTGGGAACACAAAAAGAAAGTGACAGTTGGATCACAGCAGCATTCTGACCACACTCAAGGACACTACATCACCATCCTAACCTTGACCATGAGCACAAATCCCTCTTGCAGTCCAAGTAAGCCCACTGAGCACAGACACCTCTGAGAGACCACTGCTAGAGCAGGAGCTACTCCTTCAGCAAAAACGTTCAGGTTTGTATACCCAGCACTAACCTCCCAGTGAGCCCAAGGGCAGCAGGTGGAAAGAAGAAGACTATTCTGGAAGAAAGCAGAACACTCTCTAGAATGTTGACAGTAAAGTATCCCCAGCACAGAGTAGTCATCAATTGCTGATCTAAAAATGACTAAAGTTTAGATCCGACTAAAAATAACAGAAAACCCAATGACTTAAATAAGAGAGAAAAGTATTTCTCACTTGTATAAGCCCAGATTATCCAGGGTCCATGTGGTAGCTTCACAGTCGGGAAGATAGGCTACTTCCATTTGTTTGCCTATCACTGTCCAAGACGGGAGGTTAAATTTTAGACTTCATGTTCACATTCCAGCCAGCAAGGAGGAGAAAGGGACAGGGTGGGGGTGGGGTGTCACACACTCATTTTGTGGTCATTTCCCTGAAACGGCACACCACCTTCCATGTATATCCCACTGGCCAGCTCTCAGGCACAAGGCCAGGTGCACCTTCAGAGCAGATTGACAAATATAGTCTGTATGCTGGAAAGTCATGTGCCCAACTAGAAATTGGGGGTTCCTTTGCTACTGCAAGGGAGGGGACTACTGGGACAACAGCCAACAGTCTATGCCTGAAATCGCCTCCCTTGCCCCTCATGCGACTGGATTGTAACTATTCAGTTACATGTAAATAGTGTGTTTGACTGGAATCCCACTGAAAACCACTGAAATAAGACTATTTTCCTGCATCCCAATTCCAGTGACTCTAGTTCCCACTGCCCTGAGAAATCAACAGTCCTACAAGAAAAGTGTTCCAGGGGAGTTCTTCAGGAAACCAGGCCTTACCTCTAATGTGCTTCCTCCAGTAGTGAGGCAGAATGGATGTTTACACTTGGAGAGAAAGTCTTGCCTTCTGTGCAGATTAATTCCTGCAGATTTACACTGATGGCAGGCGCTCTCTCCTATTCCTTCTGGAGGCTGAACAGATTACTTTCACTGGGTCGTAAATATGTTTAACACCCTATTATACTAACCTTTTAAACCAGTTGTCTTGGGTGGCTGCAAATATACTTTAGGAACAACTTTCTATGATTTAAAGGCCCTTGAAATTCCTGGATGCTCTAGTTAAATACTTGAAATTAAGATTGGAGGGTGTAGATCTTGTGACAAACTTCATTTCAAAGAAAGGAAGCAAAATCCTTTGGGTTGATTCTTAGTTTTCTTCTTCTTCTTCTGTTGTTTTTTTTTTTTCCCCACTCTTTTCTCACCCAAGGCTAAGATGAGTACTGGCAGACAAACATACCACTGTCCTACGTTTAGATGGACTTTTTATTCCTTCCCCAGTGTTCCAGGACCTGTGGAGGGGGCATCCAGAAGCGTGAGGTTCTTTGCAAACAGCGCATGGCTGATGGCAGCTTCCTGGAGCTTCCTGAGACCTTCTGTTCAGCCTCTAAACTGGCCTCCCAGCAAGCCTGCAAGAAAGATGACTGTCCCAGCGAGTGGCTCCTCTCTGACTGGACAGAGGTACGTATGTATGCTCCTTGGAAGGAGATCATAAAAGAAGCATAAGGAAGAAGAGGAGGTACCCCAAATTTACACAAACAGAAGATGAAAACAGAACAAAATAATCCTCCTAGCATTTCAGAACTGTATTTTTGTAACCATTTATCCCATAATGTGCAACCAGCTTTTAACTAGGCTACAGGGACATGAAGTAAGCAGCCAGCCATTACACGACAATCAGAAGCATGGAATTGTAAACAGGTTCCTCGTGGAACAAAACCAAGCTTTGTCTGGCCCAGAATTCCTGTCAGAAGACTGTGTTGTTCTACCTTTATCCACACCCACCTTTCCGACCTCCCGGCACCTCCTCCTCCCAGATGTTTCTAGTCTCTACTCAGGATGGGCAAAGCCTCTTTCATTATTCCCTTCCAAGTTACTGGACAATAAGGAACATGATTTATTAAGAAAAGAAGGCCAGGGAAATCCTGCCTCTTTACTGTCAGTTTCCTGGCTCCAGGACATTAACAGCTTCCCAGCAAGAGAACTTGATTTCCCCTGCTGCTTGCATTTGGGGGGATGATTACATCAGCATCCACCATTCCTTACTTACCTCATAAGTTAAGATATACCCCCAACTCACTTAACTTTTCTAAATAATTCCTACTCTAACACTAGCCTAAATTAAGTCATTTACACCTAGCTTTGACTTGTTCTCAGCCCCTCTACCACTACTGTGAATTGTGTACAACTCCCCCAGCTTCATAGGCATGTGTGTCTTCCATAAAGAAGTCCCCCTAAAAGTATTGCCTCATATGCAGATTTAACCAAGAACAGAATTGCCAGGCCTGAAGTGAAAATCTTGGTGTAAAAAGCAGATTCAAGACCCTGTCCTTTCTTGCATTTAACCACTTGCACTGGGCTTGCTGATCCCATTGCCTTCTTGGTATCGTTGTGTGCATATGTGTATGTTCTATGTATTCAACAGGATGGGGCTTCTGGGGGTTGAAACACCTCACAAGGACGCTTGCTTCCACAGAGGGAAAAGCTGCCTCTGAAGATTAAGAGGCCACCTCTTTCAACCTGGGTTCTTAGAATTCTTGCGCTTTATCTAGAGCTTTATAGATATAAAGTTCACTCAGGTGGTGTTTACTAAGGGCATCGCGAGAATGAGGTAACCTACTTCACCACAGGTTTTATATTTGGCAATAAAATTGCCTTCTGGTGCCTCACCCCAAATGTCCCAGAAGAGAAATAGGTATGATTATTTTTTTTAATTTTAAGAACAATTATCTTTCAATAGGATAAAGGATTAAAAGCATGTAAAATAAGTGTGTGTGTGTGTGTGTGTGTGTGTGTGTACACATGTGCATGAACATGTAAGTGCCAGTTTTTCCATGGAATGTTGATTTGAGGTGTGGTGTTATGTAAGAAAAATCATAACAGAACTAACCATGTAGGAGAGTGCACCGAAGTAAGTGGCTCTAGATGGAGACTTCCTTCCAGGGGCATACGGTAAAAGGTGTCCTTCTACGAATTCTGTCGGTGATAGTTGTCCTGAGTGGAATGCTGAGGAAGGGACTTGTGCGTATTATCATGGACCTGCCATGTTTCTGGAGTTTGTGGCCTCTGAGCACATGGGACACAGAGAATTCAGAAAAAATTCTTTCAGGCCTGCAGATTTGAGGCAGGGCCCCTTGTTTTTAGGCACTAAGGAAAGGAGACTGCTCAAGTGAGGTGCTCTGAGTCCCTTTAAGTATCACAGACCTTTGGAACCCTGCTGTGTGTGCTCAGGAGTTGGACTCATAGAGGCACTTGGGTGGCTCAGTTGGTTAAGCATCTGACTCTTGATTTCGGCCCAGGTCATGATCTCAGGGTCATGAGACTGAGCCCCATGTGGAGATCTGCACCAGATGTGAAGTCTGCTTAAAATTGTCTCTCTCCCTCTCCCTCTGCCTTTCAAGTGTGCACTCTCTCTCTCAAAAAAGAGAGAGAGAGAGAGAAAGAGAGACTCAAAGGCAAATTTAGGTTCTCATCCTGACTCTGCTACTTACTGGCTCTCTAACCTTGGGCTAGTTATTTAACCTGTCTGAGCCTCACTTTGTGTATCTGAATATTGGAGATAATAATGTCCACTCATATGGTTTTTGAGAGGATTTAGATAAATGATGCATATAAAGCTTTGTGCTTAGTAAAAGTTAACCCTATTAATGTTATGGTCCTCTTCCATCCCTGCTCATTGTCAGGAGGAGAGGAAATAAAAGGAAGCACTTACCTGGACTGGCTAGACCCAGGGTCATGGCCTAGGCTTCCTGCGGGCTCTTCCAGTCTTCTTAGGAAGAGAAAGTCACACTTTGGGAAGTAGGACTGGTTAGCCCTTATGCGTGGAATGTTCTTAGGTTCTGGGTTATCTGGGCTGATGTGTAGAAATTCCAAACATTGGGGAGGGGCTGGGAATGGTGGGTAGGAATCACCAGTTCACTGGGATTCAACTCAAGCTGGTGCCATACAAATGTGCTCCCGGGGGTGTTCACAGAGGCTCTTATTGGCCCTGTCATCCAACAGCCCTTGCCTTGGCCCTGGTGCTCTGATTGAGATGAAACACGCATTCCACATCTCCTGCCCCCAAGACTCCCCTTGGAGAAAGGAAGACCTGGATGATCTATGGGTGTTTTTCATCCTCAAGTATCTGGGCTCAATCTTATAGTTACTGCACAGAATCCCTCAGAGACAGAATTAAGCCAAAATTTTAGACACTTCAAATGAAATTACTTTCAGATTCTATTCTGAGAATAAGACCCCTTAAAAGGTTTTACTTCTTTTCTTTAAAAGAATTCCTTGCATCTCTGGAAAGAGATGGCTATCATATATTTTTAAATCATATTTTTATGAAAGTACTTTCCCCCAAAAAATATAAAAGAAATTAAGGTCAGAGTAGTCAATTTTAGAGCTAGAAGGAACATAGAAGATTCTATAGCCTGGTGGTTCTTTTAAAAATTAAAGCCACAGAGGCCTCTTTTCAATTGAAATGTTACTACAAAGCCAAGAATCTCAAACAGAAAAAAAATCAGAGCTGTTTTGGTTGAAGTATGGTCAAGGGCCCCAGATCTCCATAGGTTGGATCTCCAGATCACCCGAAAGCCTCTGAATCACTTCCTCAACATAGAAGAGGGTTTGAAAATCCCTCCTCATGCTTAGTTTTCTTTTAGAGATCTGGAAACTGAGCCTCAATAAAGAACTAGACTTGACCAAAATCATAAACCAATCTTCAGAGATATAGTCTATTTTCCTGCTTGGCAGGACTAAACTGACCATGCTTTTAAATTTTCCAGGCTCTTTGCCTCCATCCCACCTGATCCCAGGATTTGGGGCTGTCATTTACAATAAAATAAGAGATGGGTAGAATCTGGAATCCACCATCATCAGGAAACAAAAGCAATGGGTTTCCTACCTCCATTTTTTTGCATCTAAAATGTCTTTCAGGGTGGCGTATATCACAGCACATTGCATGGAGTAGTTCATTTCAGCAGGTTAACATATAACACTTGAAAATATAAGATAATATTTTGGGGCTTAGTGTCATTTTTCAAGTTAACGTGGCACACTGCCATGACCCTAGTTCAGGTCTTTATCATCTCGAGCCTGGACTACTGTGGCAGCTCCTTAACTGACATCCCTGCCTGCCATACATCTCTTACTCCCTTCCCTCCCGGACACTGTTGCCAGATTAACCTTCTCAAAACACCTCTTTCATCATTTCACTCCTCCCTCCAATGGCTCCTCACTGCCTAGTGGACCAATTCCAAACCTTCTGTCTGAAAATTAAAAATCTCCAACGTCTGGCCCCAAACTACCTCTTGAGCTCCTCACACTCTCGACTTGTTCCCTCTGTTCAGTCAGACTGGTTTAGCTCTTCCTCGAAGCCTGCCTTGGATTCTTGCACTGAACTCTTCAACTGTCGCTCTGGATATTCCCCTGCCTCCCGTGCTTATCCCTAGTTTCTGCACACATTTGTACTTTACTCACCTTCAGAACCTCAGCTGGGAAATCACTTGTGCACCATCAACATTCAACCATTGTTAGCATTAATTTTGTAATACTTCACTTCTCTTGTAGTTTTATATTCCTACTAAATTCTTATATTACTGTCTAATTCTTTGAACAGCTTTATTTTTTTAAGATTTTATTTAAAAAAAAAAGATTTTATTTATTTATTTGAGAGAGAGCAAGAGTGATTGGGTATACGAGAGAAAGAGAGAGCACGTGAGAGAGAGAGCATGAGGAGGAGCAGAGGGGCAGAGGGAGAGGAAGAAGCACACTCTCCGCTGAGCGGGGAGCCCGATGTGGGACTTGATCTCAGGACTCTGGGATCATGACCTGAGCCAAAGGCAAACACAACCAACTGAGCCACCCAAGCACCCTGAACAGCTTTATTGAGGTATAATGTACATACTATAAAATTCAACTTCGCATTGTTTTCAAGGTTTATCTGTTTACTACATATCCAAAAGAACAACAGTCCTTTTATGGTAGAATAATATTCCACTATATAAATATACCATATTTTTGTTTATCCATTTACCAGTTGGTGGACATTTGAGTTGTTTCCACATTTTTCTCTGTTGAACATTCTCATTCAAGTCTTTGTGTGAATGGATGTTTTCACTTCTTTTGGGTAGATACCTACAAGTGAAATTGCTGGGTCATACTGTAAATTTATGGTCATCTTTGTAAGAAACTATCAAGCTGTTGTCAAGAAGGCTGCACTATTTTACATTTCCACCAACAAGATAAGAAGGTTCTAATTTTACACATCTACATTTACAATAACATTTGTTACTGTCTGTTTTTGTTATGGCCATTCCAGGGGATATGAAGTGGTATCTCATTGTGGTTTTGATTTCTATCTCCCTAATACGATATTTCATTTTTTTTTATTTTTTTATTTTTATGATAGTCATACAGAGAGAGAGAGAGAGGCAGAGACATAGGCAGAGGGAGAAGCAGGCCCCATGCACCGGGAGCCTGACGTGGGACTCGATCCCGGGTCTCCAGGATCGCGCCCTGGGCCAAAGGCAGGCGCCAAACCGCTGCGCCACCCAGGGATCCCCCGATATTTCATTTTAAAAACACATTTAGATTCCCCCCCACACACTCATTTGATGACAGCCCCTTGAGGTACAAACCACCTTGCACTTTTTTTCCCAGAGTTTCTAGCACCCGAGCTCAGACAAAGTAGATGTATGACGGTTATCGGATGCTTAACATTAAAATTATATTTGTGAAGGAAGGAAGAACATAATTAGCATTGAGTGTCATTTCTGTGTGTGAAATTCAAACTATATTATCTCATTTAATTCCCAACCTTGCTGGGGTGCCTGGGTGGCTCAGTCAGTTAAGTGTCTGCATTTGGCTCAGGTCATGGTCCCAAGATCCTGGGATTGAGCCCCATGTTGGGCTCCTGGCTCAGCAGGGAGCCTGCTTCTCCAGCTCCCCCCGGCTCATGCTTGCTCGCTCTCTCTCTCACTCAAATAAATAAATAGAATCTTAAAAAAAAAAAAAATCCCTACCTTGGAAAATAAGTGTACAAAGTAGAAACAGACTCTGAGTTGCCAACTGGTAAAATACCAAGCTGGGATTTGAACACAGGGCTCTATGACTCTGTAACTCTAAAGGCCAGGCCACATAAGTAGAACAGGTAGAGTGTCTACAGGAAACCTGAGAGCAGAGAAATCTTGGGATGTGTTTACAACATGGCCGTGTCTTCCCAAAGTGCTGCATACTTGATGTTTCTCTCTTTCAGTGACTGTTGCTTTTTTAAGCAACTTTTCTCGCATTTTGGTGAGTTTGAGAGTCCATACAAAAACCCATTAGCCTCTAGTTCCTGCATTTACGTACATGTGGTCCCTCTTTCCTCACCAGTGTTCCACAAGCTGCGGAGAAGGCACCCAGACTCGGAGTGCCATTTGCCGGCAGGTGCTAAAAACCGGGGTCTCGGCCATTGTCAATTCCTCCCTGTGCCCTCCCCTGCCCTTCTCTTCATCCATCAGGCCCTGCATGCTGGCAACCTGTGCACGTGAGTATGTCTGAGCTCTGGGGACAGGGGGACCGAACCCACCACCCAGGAGCGGCTGTGGCCACACGGTAGCTTTCCTTAAACCCAAGACCAGAGGGAGGCTGTCAGGCAGTAGGGCTGGAGGACAGCAGCAGGCTGGTGGGCTCAGCTGGAGATGGAAAAGAAATCTTAATTACACGTGGCCAAGCAGAATTCTCTTCTCTGCTGGAAAAACAGTTTGCAGGGGGTAGTGCA
The DNA here is from genome assembly GCF_053574225.1 of Canis aureus. Taxonomy (NCBI): domain Eukaryota; kingdom Metazoa; phylum Chordata; class Mammalia; order Carnivora; family Canidae; genus Canis; species Canis aureus. Next base: position 40,207,398 of record NC_135620.1, read on the forward strand.
AAGTTCACTGGCTGGCACAGAGAGATCTGGAAGCTGGAGTCAGCATATTACCGATGAAGCCTAATGCTGTCCACTCGGGGGTTTTAAAATGCCCTAAACAGATTTGTTATGTTTAATATTAATCCCTGGAGTTGTAACACCTCTGGGCTCTCCTCCCCAAGTACCCTGCCCCGCCCCCCGCCCGTGCTCTGCAGAACACGAAGGGATGTGGAAACGGAGAGCAGTCCCCTTCCCTTTGTCCCCTGCCTGTTTTTATGATGCTTGTTTTCTTTCTTTTTGAATCCTTCTAATGAGAGGAACTGCCTCTGCCCCTGGCGTCCCCCTCCATCTAGAACCTGCATCTCAGCTTCTAGGGGTAGAAAGCCCCAGCAGGGTGATAGCAGGTTGCCCCCCCTGCACCCCATTAGTTGGAGCTTAGCCTGGGCGGCAGCCTGACGGCCCACAGCTGGCAGCCGCTTCCTCCCCGCAAAGCCTAGGGCTTGCGCCTCCCCTGAAGCCCTGTCTCCCTCCTCGGCTCCAGTGCGTCCGCTCCCTCGCTTCCCCGCCCCGCGCCCCGCGCCCGCGCCCGCGCCCCGCGCTCACTCTCGTTCTCCTCCGCCCTCCGTGCGCTCCCCTCCCACTGCCTCGGCGGCAGGGCCCGGGCGGCCGTCCAGCAAGCACAGCCCCCACATCGCGGCCGCCAGGAAGGTCTACATCCAGACCCGCCGGCAGAGGAAGCTGCACTTCGTCGTGGGGGGCTTCGCCTACCTGCTCCCCAAGACGGCGGTGGTGCTGCGCTGCCCCACGCGGCGCTTCCGCAAGCCGCTCATCACCTGGGAGAAGGACGGCCACCACCTCATCAGCTCGGCGCACGTCACCGTGGCCCCGTTCGGCTACCTGAAGATCCACCGCCTCAAGCCCTCCGACGCCGGCGTCTACACCTGCTCGGCGGGGCCCGCCCGGGAGCAGTTTGTCATCAAGCTCATCGGGGGCAACCGGAAGCTGGTGGCCCGGCCCCTGAGCCCCAGGAGCGAGGAGGAGGCCCCGGCGGGGAGGAAGGCCAGCCCCAAGGAGGCCCTGCACACCCACAAACACCAGAACGGCATCTTCTCCAACGGCAGCAAGGCCGAGAAGCGCGGCCCCGCCACGGACGCGGGGAGCCGCTACGATGACCTGGTCTCGCGGCTGCTGGAGCAGGGCGGCTGGCCCGGGGAGCTCCTCGCCGCGTGGGAGGTGCAGGACTCGGCCGAGAGGAACGCGTCCTCCGAGGAGGACCAGAACGCCGAGCAGGCCCCGCGGCCCCTGCCCTTCACCATGGTGACCGAGCAGAGGCGCCTGGACGACATCCTCCGGAACCTGTCCCAGCAGCCCGAGGAGCTCCGGGACGTCCACCGCAAGCACCTGGTGGCCCAGCTGGCCCAGGACATCTTCCGCAGCCACCTGGAGCACCGGGACGCGCTGCCCAAGCCCTCGGAGCGGAGGCCCCCCCCGCTGGCCGTGCCCCCTCGCAAGCACGTGTCCGGCTTCAGCAGCTCGCTGCGGACCTCGGCCCCCGCGGGGGAGGCCGTGGGGGGCCCTCGCCGGCCGCACCGCAAGCCCACCATCCTGCGGAAGATCTCGGCCGCCCAGCAGCTGTCGGCCTCCGAGGTGGTCACGCACCTCGGGCAGACGGTGGCCCTGGCCAGCGGCACGCTCAGCGTGCTCTTGCACTGCGAGGCCATAGGCACCCCGAGGCCTACCATCAGCTGGGCCAGGAACGGAGAAGCGGTTCAGTTCAGTGACAGGTGAGCCTGGCAGCCACCGGGGCTGGGGGGGGGAGGGGCGGGTGAGGGGCCACAGGTCGCCGCCGGGGTGCTCGCCGGGGTGCTCGCGTGGCTCTTCCTTCCAGGTGGTTCCAAGGGTAGGGCTTAGAACCCCGGGCCTCGGGCCTGGCAGCCTGAGTTGCAAGTCACCAATAGGCCTGCTGGAGCCAAGACTAAGTACTTGATTTCTCTAAACTGTATGCTGTCCTCTTGGTAAGGTAACAGTAACAGTGCCTATCCACCCCAGTCCCCGTAGGGTCCCAAAGATTAATGAGATATTCTCCAGATAGCTTTGAACTTTTGGCAGAAAGCTATCATTCAAGGCCAAGGCATTATTACATTACCACTCTGTGAGATGGCCCACTGAACAGCTTATCCATCAGAATACTGTCTCCGTGTGTGGTCCCTCAGGGCTGGAGAGAGAGTGCAGCCAGCACCTGCTGCTCCCTGTGGGTGAGCCCATCCTCTGTCTGGGCCCGACAAAGCTGGTTGTTCCAGAAAGCTTTTATTCCCAGTCAGACCTGTGATTAATTATCCTAATATCTCACGGTGTCTCTGTTTTGATGTGTCATTACGAGGATGACAGCATGTATTACTTACTGATTTCCTTGGGCCATGGCCATTTATAATGTAAAATCAATAGTAGTGGTAGAAGTTATAACAATAATATTTTTGAACACTATGTGCCAAGAACCGTGCCATAATTCCTGCATATATTCTCTTTTAATCTTTATAGTGGCCCTGACAACAATAATAGCTAGCATTAAGTGAGTAGCGACAATCTGCCAGGCTAATGGGGTCTTTGTGTGTTTATTTCATTAAATTCTAACTAAGCCCTAAGAAGTGGGTACGGTTTTTGTTTTGTTTTGTTTTTTTAAGATTTTATTTTTATTTATTCATGAGAGACACACAGAGGCAGAGACATAGGCAGAGGGAGAAGCAGCCTCCCCTCCAGGAGTCTGCGGGACTTGATCCCAGGACCCCTGGATCATGACCTGAGCTCAACCACTGAGCCACCCAAGTGCCCCGTGGGTATAGTTTTTATCCACACTTTACAGAAGAGAAAACAAAGCCTAGGAACTGGCTAAAGATCTTAATAGTAGGTGGCAGAGCCAAGATACGTGACACAAATAAGATAGGCAGTCAATGGGAAGAATCATATACTCCGGATGAGAGAGGGGTCTTTAAGGTCCTCCCACATAGAGTCCTCGTTTTAAATTTTTATCTTCTCTGAATTCATGTAGAATGCTATTTTCATTAAGAATAATCCCAAATACTATTACTTGGCAATCCTTGTACCTAGCTTGCTAGCTTTGGGTAAAGGAAAGAAAGGAGCGAGGATTTATTGTGCCAGGCACTTTGCCAGGTATATTTATATGTAACTGCATTTCTTATTCTAACAGTCCACAAGATTGACATTATCCTCCAGTTTCACATAGAAAATCAAGGGTTAGCAGCTCACCCAAGAAGATCACACTTTAGTAAGAGCCAGACCAACGATTCCATATCAAGTTTGTTTGAGTCCAATTTGGTCTCCTCTTCTGAGACTGGGGAACAAATGTGACTTTGTCTTGCCTGCCTACATCTTTTGTGCCTTTGAAATGGCAATAATATTGCCTCTCAGCCTTAGTACTTATAGGCCAAATACCTTTAATAACAACAATAGTAAGTATTTTTCCGGCGTACTCTTATTATGTGCCAGACACGGTAATCAGTGCTTTAAAAGCGGCATTTAATCTTATTTAATCTCCAAAAATAACCTTATAGTTTAAACACTATTATTGTTACCACAACAATATTTCTCAACAATGAGAAAGCTGAGACACAGATGTGGGAACCCACACAGAAGTGCCGGAGACAGGGTTTGAATGCAGGATTTATTGCACCAGGCATTTTAAATGCACACCTCAAGAACCTCTCCTCTTGTGTGCTGCTTGGTTCTCCCCAGCTCACGCTTTCATTGGTCAGCTAATGGCTAGGGTTCCTGCAGATCTTCCTAGAAATCTTTACAACAGATTTTGGGGTCAAGCTGAAGTTGGAGTAAATCCCCTTGAGGTCATGGAGTCGATGAGAGGTAGCCCCAGTGTCAGATCCCCCAGGATGACGGGTGCAGGTGAAGAGTGGTGCCCTGGTGCTGGGGTGGATGGTGCACTCGAAGCCTATTAGTGCACCGTCCTACCTACTGTGACCAAATCATGTCATCTTCTCCACCAGCCAGTCGGCTTCTCAAGTGTAGGTACCATTTTATTCCTAGACCTCTTGTCCAGGATTGCGCTACTGGGATGGAAGGGAATAGCATTTGGCTATACACAGGAAAAGATGGGAATTAATGTTTCTTGACTCACCACAGACCCAGTGCTCTGTGCCAGCAACTTTTTCATAGCCATCGCCCTTGGTTAATGGCCACCACAGGGTACAACATAGGAGCTGCTATCCCGATTTCAGAGATGAGAAAACTGTGGCCCAAAGTAGTTTGGGAGCTCGATGATGTTAGCTCGCAAAAGGCAGAATCAAGAGGGCAGATTCGAACCCAGGTCTGCCCAACCCTAGCCCATGCTGTTTCACTTGGTATGACCTTAGTCCCTTCATTTCAAAAGCAGGGGAGTGGCAGGGAGGTTGTACCAGTTCATCTCTGAGGTCCCTTCTACCTCTTTCACTCACAAAAAGCCACAGAAGACAAAAACCCATATGCTGGTGGGGAGTGGGGAAAGCCTTGAGCACAGGAGCTTCAATCTCTGTCGCATGAGCTATTTCTGAGCCCCCTCCACAAAATGGGAGTTCACCAGTTGCATGAGTTTGGGACATATTCACTTAAAGCTGAACAGATGTACTTTGCTGCTGGATTTTACTTCTATTTTTTTAATATAGTGCTTGATATTTTTTCTCATTTTTATTATAAAAGCAGTAAAAGGACTATAAAGCAATTCAAATAATACCTAAATCTATAAAGTACAAATGTAAGTCTCCCTCATCCTCCCACATCGATTCCCCAGAGTCTGTCTCTCTTAATAATTTGGTATACATCCTTTTGGAATTTTTATATATTTTATTGCATTATATATAAAACACATATACACATATATGACTTGGGTTTTTTAATGGAATATTACTCATGTTTAGAAATTTCATGTGGTTTCTACTCAACAACATGTCTAGAAGACATTTCATTATAGTATGTAGAGATCTGCGTCACCATTTTTAATGGCTGATTACTGTTCCTGAATGCATTTAACTATCCCCCAATTGAAAATTATTTTGGTTTTTCTATTTTTTTAAACTCCTTTAAGCACTCCAATGTGTGTTGTGACTGTCCAAGTGAATAATGCAGTATGCGTTATTTTCCAAGTAGTTCTTTGATCAATGAACAATTTTTTGCCCTAGTCATCTCAAGGATACCAAGAGTTCTTGAAATACCACTTAGGAAACATTACTTTCACCTTTTAATTCTCACCTCCTTGGGTACTCTGTGTCTAGCTCTAACGTCTTTAAGATGAAGAGGGTTCCATGGAATCTTACTAGAAAAAGACACATGGGAGCCAGGTGCTAAAGATACCGAAGGTGCTAGACTAGAGCCAGTCCTGGCTCTTCAGTCACAAGGACATTGGTGGCAGCAAGGGTTAGGAGTAGCATTAAGAGGAAGAGCACATGAAGCACATGGGCAAACAGTTTTACAGTTTTTGCCACTCTCAAGATTTTTCTAGATCTACCCTTGACAGAGCTTTCCAATGCAAGTTAATGGCACCCGGTAAAGAAAAATATGAGATTTGGGATACTGATCTCTGATGTCATAATTTCTCCATTTAACTTAGCCAGCCAAAAAGAAATATGACTGGAGCTTTATTTTCTATACAGTTTTCCAAGTCCTGTTGAAAAAAAGAGAGTGAATATATCTGCACAGAGTATGCAGGAGCACAGAGCTGCCATTGGGACTCCTTTGCTATGGGCCATTGGTGACCTCTCTGTGTTGGGTTTCATTGCTTGTCATCATTCCTGTGTCCGGTAGCAATTCAGAAATGCTCATTTATTTTCACACAGAGATGTGCTGAAATGCCCAGTGCTGTAGTTCAGTTAGTCTGTTTTTGCTTAGTACCAAATCCATCTTTCTGAAAGAATCTGCAAGATTCAGCTGGCTATTGGTTTGTAGGACTTTGCCATGTGTTAAAGTATACTCTTAGTAACCTGAGCCAGCCAGATAGGTCAAGAGATGAAGAAAGTAACTAAGGAGAAGTCTACTACTTCTTTGGCTTTTCAGTATGCCAAAGTTTTATCTGAAAGAAATTGCTTCTATGAAAAAATCACTATCAAGTCAATACCAGTGTACCTCATATATATAATTTACTAGTTGAAATGAATTCACATGCCAACTTATCAAGCAATAGTTTATGGGATGTTATTGAATATACTATGATAGACTGGTTCATCATAATCCCCTGCTTCTCCTTTATTTCATATAACATTCCCATGGATCCTCAGAGCCGGACCCTCAGTTAGATACTGGGGATAGAGGAAAAAAAGACTCACTCCCTATCAGTGAAACTCAAAGTCTCATGTGGAAGCAATAGAAGTAAATGCAGTGTTCAAGCGCTAAAAAAAAGATCAGTATGGATATTTATTCAGTCCATAAGAATTTATTAACCTATCTATTATATGCCATACACACACACCTAGTCACTAAGAAGGACTATTGTGAATGAAAAAGTAGTCTGTATTCCCATGCAATTTACACACATTTAGATTTCTGCTCAAATTTGTGCATCAGAAAGGCCTTCCCTGGTCACTATCTAGAAGAGCAATCCTCATCACCCTTTATCCCTTTAACTCTGCTATTTTATTCATAGACTTTTACCACCATCTGATACATATTTATTTGTTGACTGTGTGTTCATAAGGGTAGGGACTTTATTGCTGTATCCCCCTGTTGGGAATAGTGCCTGGCACCAAACAGATACTAAATAGTGAGTGAATGAATGAATGAAGCAAGACAATAAACACAGAAAAATGCACAAGCATCAGGTGGTGATAAGTGTTGGACAGAAAATTGAAACAGGTGATAGGGAATGATTTGGTGTCCACTTTAGATGGGTATTCTGAGGAGGTTACCTATAAGCCAAGATGGGAATGATGGCCAGTGTCCAGCAATATGACATCAGGAGAAGAGCACTCCTGCATAAGGAAAGAGCAATGTGAAACTCTCAAAGTGAAATGAGTTCAGTGTGTTGAAGGAACCCCAAAAGAAGCTCATTTGGCTGGGCTGTGGTAGGTAGAAGGTAGAGGTGATGTGGCCTGAGGCCATGAGGTTAATAGAGACCAAGAGAAGGAATCTAGCTTTTAGTCTGAGTATCACAGGGAGAGTTTGGAAAATATTAGGAAAGTAAAATGATCTAATTTCCATTTTTACGGACTCACACTGTCTACTTTGTGGCAAGTGGATTATAGGGGAACATGAATGGAAGTGGGGGGTCTAGTGAGATATCCTTCGCAATCACCCCTTCGATTCCACAAATATATGCTTGGCATTATAGACAGTGGTAGGCACCAGACCGTGAAACAATAAATCAAAGTCTCTGCTCTCTAGAAGCTAAGAAACACTGAAAGGCTGGTATGGAATAAAATAACTTGAGCCCTGAGTTTCTTTTAAACTCCAGTGGAAAAAAATACTTCTCTTAAAACTTCTAAATGTTTAGGGATGCCTGGGTGGCTCAGTGGTTGAGCATCTGCCTTTGGCTTAGGTTGTGATCCCAGGGTCCTAGGATCGAGTCCTGCATCCCCGCAGGGAGCCTGCTTCTCCCTCTGCTTATGTCTCTGGCTCTCTCTGTGTCTCATGAATAAACAAATAAAATCCTTTAAAAAAAAAAAAACCCAAAACTTCTAAACGTTTAAAAGTGAATAGAAAAGGCCTTCCCAAGCTCGTATGCACAATGATTACCAGGAACTTGTCAGAAAAGCAGATTCCCACATCCTACCTTACTCCAGAAACACCCTCTACAGCAGTACCCCATAATTCTCACCCTACAAGCACCACAGGTGACTCTGAGACCAGACATTCGAGGACTGCTGTTAAGAAACATGTTGAGCAAGAAAAGGGGAAGAAAGTGAAGCTCACTTGCTATTATTAGTTCTGTTAAAAGACCTAGTGGTGGGAGACAGAACTCCACCCTGAAGGTGACACTTAGGAATTCCAGGCACCTTCCCTTCCTCCCTGCCTTCCCCCTAATATACTTCCTTCAACCCACACACCGGCATGTGGGTTAGATTGAGTTCACACAGGTCCTTGGATTTGAGGCAAACCACAAAGTGCCTGGGGTGTGATGAGAGCAGACATGATGGAAGTTAACAGACCTCAAATCTGTCAGTTTGGGGGGAACATTCTGGACTGCGTAGAGGTTAAAATAAGCAAGTGCGGCCACTTGGTTCAACCTGAAAATAAAGAAGAACTAGACTTTCCAACTCAGCCAGAAAAGGAGTGAGTTAGAAACTTATGTTCACAGGGCTGTGATGCCGCTTGATTTAGAAAACAAGAAAACTTGGCCTCCTTCTCTCTTTGCCTTCATTGCTGAACCCATAGCTCTGTGAACCTGTAATTAATTGACTGTTTTCACCATATTGCTGCCCTACAAAGTACATCAGGAAAGAAATTTTAGAGCCCCACCTCCGGGGTCTCATGCATTAATGGTATCTGAGTGGCTTGAAAACCTTAATACGATAGCCCTAGAGTAGCCAGCCCATACCCTGGAAATATTTTGCATACAGGAGACTGTTTTAGCTGCCTCCCCCAAGGTTGCTAATTATGAATTTTTTTTAAGTTCCACCTAATATTCTCTCTCAGCTTATTATAGATTTGGCTTCTCTCTGTCCACCTCATACATACTCTTTGTGTATGTGTGTGTCTGTGTGTGTGCGTGTGTGTGGTTCAAAGAGTTAAATATATGGTGCCTTCTCTACTTTTTTCTCCAAATTTTTAAAGTCCAGTTAGTTAACACAGTGTAATATTAGTTTCAGATGTAAAATGAGTGATTCACCCCTTGCATGCATCGTCCAGTGCTCATCACAAGTGCACTCCTTAATTCCCATCACCCACTTAACCCACCCCCCAGCCACCTCCCTTCCAGTAACCCTCAGTTCTCTATAGGTAAGAATCCGTTTCTTAGTTGCCTCTCTTTTTTTCCCTCTATGCTCATTTGTTTTGTTTCTTAAATTTCACATAGGAGTGAAATCATATGGCACTGTCTTTGACTTATTTCATTTAGCATAATATTCTCTAGCTCCATCCACACTACCAAGATTTCACTCTTTTTTAGAGCTGAGTAATATTCCATTGTATGTATGTGTGTATTTATATATTTATATATATATAATATACATATATGCATATATATATAAAATCTTTATTCATTTATCAGTTGATGGACATCTAGGTTCTTTCTATAATTTGGCTATTGTTGATAGTGCTGCTATAAATATCACGGTACATGTATTATCCCTTCGAATCCATATTTTTTGTATCCTTTGGGTAAATACCTAGTTGCTGGGTCTTAGGATAGTTTTATTCTTAACTTTTTGAGGAACTTCCATACTGTTTTCCAGAGTGGCTGCACCAGTTCACATTCCCATCATAAATATAAGAAGGTTCCCTTTCTCTAAATCCTTGCCAACACCTCTTGTTTCCCATGTTGTTAATTTTAGCCATTCTGACTGGTATGAGGTGATACCTCATTGTGGTTTGATTTATATTTCCCAGATGATGAGTGATGTTGAGTATCTTTTCATGTGTCTATTAGCCATCTCTGTCTTTCTTGAAAAATGTTTGTTCGTGTCTTCTGCCCATTTTTTAACTGGATTACTTGTTTTGGGGGTGTTGTTTTTTTAAGATTTTATTTATTTAAGAGAAAGAGTGAGCATGAGCAAGGGAGGGGCAGAGGGACAAGCAGACTCCATGCTGAGCATGAAACCCCCACATGGGGCTCAATCCCCAAACCTTGAGATCATGACCTGAGCTGAAGTCAGACCCTTAACGTACAGAGCCATTGAGTGTTGAGTTTTATAAGTTATTTGTGCATTTTGGATATTAATCCTTTATCAGATATGTCATTTGCAAGTATCTTCTCCCATTCTATAGGTTGCCTCTTAGTTTTGCTGTTTCCTTTGCTGTGCAAAAGGTTTTTATTTTGATGAAGTCCCAATAGTTTATTTTTGCTTTTGTTTCCCTTGCCTTGGGAGACCTATCTAATAAGAAGTTGCTACAGCCCATGTCAAAGAGGTTACTGCCTGTGTTGTCCTTTAGGATTTTGATGGTATCCTGTCCACCTCATATTCTAAGGCTGCATGCAATATACTTTCTTGGAAAGAGCTCCCTGCCCCCAATAAAAAAGTTGTTTCTTGTTTGTTCCAAAAGAAGAAAATGGTCTCTGAAAACACTTACCTAATCTGAACTCTGATCAGGATCCCATACAGGCTAAGCACATTTTCTTTAGAAACCACCCACTTGATTTGTTTCCTACTTCTCTGGTATTCTTTCTCAGTCTGTGTATTTCTCTTCTGCTACCTACCTCTTATCTACCCTCTGGGAGTCTCACTCTGTATACACTAATAACCCCCAAGATTCCAGACTTCCCCTAGATGCCAGTGATTCTCATGTGTCCAGCACCAGCCCAAGCCTCTCTTCTGCACAGCTGCCTACAGGACATCCTTACCAGATGCCCCACAGAAGTCAACTCTGTATATCTAAAACTGAAGTCAGGATCTCAGGAAAGAGTACTCCCACCTATCCAGCTTCCCAAACCAAAATATTTCTAGACTGTTCTTGCCCCTCAGTGGTTTTCATTCCTCCACCTTTCTCTGTTCTCTTTGCCTCTACTTTGGTCCCTTGTTCACTTTAAATGATTTCAACAGCCTTCTAAACTCTGTATTTGCCTTTTCTAGATTAGGAGTTGGCAAATTACAGTCAGTGACTTTAATATTTTTTACAGGGTTATTAAGAATGGCTTTTAAAGGGTTATTGTAAGAGCTATTGAAACTGAGCCCAGAGTTATTGAGTCAACTTGCTTGAGGTCTCACACCCAGTAAGTGATAGAGCTGGGATTTGAACCCAGGTTATTTGAAGGGTTATTTAAAACAAACACGAAATAGAATATACAACAGGTACTATAGGTGGCCCTCTAAAGACTAAAATATATACTATCTGTCCTGTTATAGAAAAAATGTATTGACTCCTGCTCTGAATCATTTGATATGCTACTGCCAGAGTATCTTTCTAACAAACCTGTCCATGCTGCTCCCATGCTTAAAATTCTTTTAATGGCTTGCCATCACTTGAGGATAAGTTCCAAGTGCCTTAGCATGACTTGCAATACCTTCTATCATTTGACGTTTGTCTCTCTCACTTTCTTGATCTCTTACCATACCCCCCACCTCACCCTTCTGAGCTATGCCTTTCAGAGTACACAATTATTTGCTGTTTATGAATTTGCCCGGGGCCTTACATCTGCCTCACCCTACCCTCTTCCTTACCAGAAGCATATCCCCAAAGCTCAGTTGAACTGGCATAATAGAGCTAGAATTTGAATCCCAGGATGACCCCCTCCACGACCCACATAGTACCCTTATACATTGTACTCATCTCAGCCCATCCTACCACTGCGTGTTAGAATTCACTATTTGTTTTTCTGGACTCTGGATTATGTTAATCTTCTGGATTATGTTAATCTTCCTCCAGGGCAAATGTTTAAAAATGTATGTCAACTTCTCCACAATTCCAAAAATACAATAGACACTCAACAGATGATAAAACTGAGGGATGCATGAATAAAGGAATGAACTGTAGTGATTCGCAGGGAAGTTTCTTAATTCCTGGAGACTGTAATCTACATGGTTTTGCATAATCTGAACTTCTAGTCTTTAACATGCAATTATGGCAGAGTTCCAGAGTGGTACCCACTCCCAATGAAACATTCCTGCCCTGCCCACATACTCTCCTTTACAGAAGTGTCAGGAAACCCCGAGGTTCTGTAGCACACAACTACAATTTGAAAAGCCCTGCTGGAGAATGACTAAGTACTGAAAATAAACACCTTGTGGTATCCTATCTCCCATCACATCCAGACCAATGAAGAAATCATCATCATCATAATTGTTAACATTTATTGACCAACTGCTTTGAGCTAGATGCTGTTCTAAGTGTTTTACAGGTGTTTGTTTATTCTTACAATAATGTTTTGGGGTTACTATCCCAATTTTACAGATGCTAAAATTGAAACACAGAAATGTTAGATTAACTTGCCCAAAGTATTACACTTAATAAACAGTGGAGCTGGGATTTGAACTCAAGAAAGTCTGGCTCCAGGGACTATTTCTTTGTGTTGATTTTAACCTTAGTTGAATCCATGGACTTGGCCATTGTTTTAAAAAGAAGTCACTGGGGTCAGCTAGATCTAGCATAAATTAACATTCTATCTTCTAGCCAGCTGGCTTGCAATCTGTGAGGCTTTCGTTTTTATTTGGCACATGTGTGTTAGGGAAAGCCTTTCTTTTATTTTCTATCACTCTACCTTTATGCATACATTCCCAGATAGAAATATGAATAGTACTAGGCACATAATAGGTACTCAGTAAACCCTGTAATTGTGCATATGCATTTGCATCTCTGTGTATGTTTACAGCATTGTAACACATGCATGTGTGCATCTAGAGACCTACACCACAAGCAGGGTAAAGCTAAACTGCTTCTTGCTTTTCAGTTACCCTGCATAAACACTGAACACTTATTGGGCCCCCCTACCCTTCACTACGCTGAGCTGAGATTCAGGCAGAAGCTAACTCTGGTTTGCATGTACACTGGTCAAAGGGTCTCACAAGTAACTCTTCCCCACATCTAGCATGTAATATGGGCAGGTGTACATTCAGTATTCCTACATCTGAACCCCAGTCCAGAAACAATACCTGTAAGGGCCTGCTGACTTCCTTATAGAAAAGAAAATCCAAATTCTCTAAAATTGGCACTGGAAGTCAGATTACCAAATTGGGAAGGAAAGTTGGCAGAGGGGGCACCTGGGTGGCTCAGTTGGTTAAGCATCTGTCTTTGGCTCAAATCATGATTCCAGGGTCCTGAAATCAAGCCCCATTTCCCTCCTGAGCAGGGAGCCCACTTTTCCCTCTCCCTCTGCGCCCCACTTTTGCTTGCTCTGTCTTTCTAATGCTCTCAAATAAAAAAATAAAATCTTAAAAAACAAAAGCAAGCAAGCAGGCAAGCTGGTTGAATATCGATCCTTTCCCTAAGAAAACCTAAATCCTGCTGATAGCCCCACACTGGCAGAGAAGTCCCGGCTCACTATTCAACACTTTGGCCCAAGACTGAGCTACCAGTCAACATAATATGCATAATAAATAATAAGCTAATAAATAGCTTAAAGCATTTAAACAAGACTTTCCTAAAGGTTATGGGATTTTTCAAAGGAAATGCAGGTGAACAAGAAGAATCGTGTGAAACTAGATACTTTGAAGAAAATACTGATTCCTTCTTAGGGGTGAAAAGTGGCTCACAGGTAATATTCTGTGAGCCATGGAATCCTAGGGAAAGGGCTAATGCCAGGGAGTTTCTGCCTTTTAACCCCTAAGCCTGTCCCTGTTTCTCCTTCTATCCTGGGTCTGCCTGATTTATGCTCATCATGTCTGACTACCCTCTTGGTTAGGAAGAGCAGTCTGAGCAGCCTGATGACATATAGAGGGCAGCCCACAGTGACGGAAGGACAATAGGGCTAGATATGAGCAACTTAGGCTGGGATTCCCAGTCTGCCACTTCTTGTCTATGTGAGTCCACTTTAACCCCTCTGAACTTTGGTTTGCTCATTAGCTAAGTTAAGACAATTACACCTGCCCTTCAGTAGAGCAATGGTGTGTAGAACAGATAATATCTATAAAGAGCCAGGCACTCGTATAGAGTATCTATAATCGTTGGCATATAGATACAAAGTCATTATATCACACCATCTTCCAGGACATCACAAAATAAGGAGGCTTATTCTCATTTTGAGGAACCTAGGAACAACCTGGCAGTTGTTCAAGGAGTTGAGATAGAAAGGTATGTAGGAAACATAGTGTGATGGATAATTAGCCTAAATCCAAGCACTAGGAGAGGATGCTTATTATATTCTTCTAACATTTTTTTTTTTTTTGCTACTGTTTCTGTTCTGGTAAAAGAGAGAAATCTGTATGCTCTCTATGCTTATAGTTCCCAGACAGTATTGAACAACTTTCCAAAGTGGTGTTGAATAGGAGATGAATTAAGGAGTATTTGGAAGGCTTCGGCCTGGGCAACACAGAGTGTTTACAGATGGAAACTTCTCAGAATGGAAGAGAGAATCAAATGGGAAATGCCTCCAGGGTCAATATCAGGACCACAGCTGTGAATAACGCTACATGTAAAAGTCATAAGCACATGAAATACAGTTTCCAAGTTTGCAATGACCATAAAAACTGGAAGCAGGGCAGATAGAGAAGAAATCAGTTTCAGTTTGGTTTGGCTCATTTCCTTTGTAGAACTAAAGGCAGTGGGGATGACAAATGTTTTTCCCCGTTGAAAACTGGACAAATAGTAAGTCAGAGGAAAAGGGGCCATCCCAATAAATACATAGGCCTGGGGTTGGGGTGGGGGAGTGTTGAAGGTCAATATAAAGGTCACAGAGCATCAGAGGACACAAGACAGTGACAAGCAGGTGGCACAAGTGAGGCACTGACTATTCCCTTACAGGTTAGGAGGGTCTCCAAAGATCCCCCTAGTGGTTAATTAATTCTTCTTAGAAAAGCAATCAAGAAAAAAAGAAAAGGAAGGAAGGAAGGAAGGAAGGAAGGAAGGAAGGAAGGAAGGAAGGAAGGAAGAAAGAAAGAAAGAAAGAAAGAAAGAAAGAAAGAAAGAAAGAAAGAAAGAAAGAAAGAGAGGAGGGAGGGAGGAAAGAAGGAAGGAAGGAAGGAAGGAAGGAAGGAAGGAAGGAAGGAAGGGAGAGAGAGAGAGAAAGAAAGAAAGAAAGAAAGAAAGAAAGAAAGAAAGAAAGAAAGAAAGAAAGAAAGAAAGAAAAGACAATCCTAAAAAAAGGCATAGTTCTGAAAAGGTGGTTAACATTGTTCTATAAATGAAGCACTGAAACAAACCAGAAGTGAAAATTCTTCCATATTCTAGGTCCAGGTCAGTGAACTTTTCTTGTAAAGGGCCAAATAATAAACATTTTAGGCTTTGCAGGTCATCCTATCTTTGTCCCAACCATTCATTTCTGCCATTGTAGCATAAAAGCGGTAATAGAAAGCCGTTCCAGCGGCATGGTGGCGCTCCAATAAAACTCTATTGACAAAAGCAGGTGGCAGCTGACCAGAGTTTGATCCTTCTCCCAGGTAAATAGGAAATCAAGTCAGAGTCATTTCATGCAGAGGTTGATAGTTCAAAATGAATTACCCAGCTAGCAAATAAAACTGCAAGTATTAGCAAATTCAAGATTTCATGAGTTGCTAAAGAGAAAGAAGTTGAAGAGTTTGGCAGAAAGTATTAGGACGGGGTAAAGAATGTGTGGTCAGGTGGCCTTTCCCATTCCAAGAATATTTTCTATACTTCCACCTGGAGCAATCGTGAAGCTTCCAGCATCAAATAAATTTTGGTTGGCAATTGCATTAAAAACAACCAAAGTTATAAAAAGCTGCTCTAGCCAAATGGTGATATGAAACTCTTCATGAACCTCAAATCTGTTCCCCAAAATATCTGTACAAATCAAAACTCTCCCTTGCAAGTCTCTAGGCTACTATAATTTTTGGTTTCAGGAAAAAAAAAAAAAAACTCTTGCTCACAGAGGAGGTCTTCTCAGAGCATTTTTTTTCCTTCAGCTTTAAGCTATTTAAAATCTAGAATATTCTTGTTAGTGATTATCCATTTCCCTGAGTAACTACAAACTTTGGCATAAATTACCCCCCACCAAAAATGAGGCCAAACCACATGCCTTCCAGTTATTTAAAATCCAGAATATTCTTGTTAGTGATTGTCCATTTCCCTGAGTAACTACAAACCTTGGCACAAATTACCCCCCACCAAAAATGAAGCCAAACCACATGCCTTACTATTAGGCCCCAGCGGATGCCTGGATATGGTTTTTTTAAAAGGTCAAAGGTCACTACTCATTCCTGATTCTACTATGCACTAGCTGAACAAGTTAATTCTCTGAGCTTTTGCTTCCTCTCTCAAAAGGGATGAAAATATCAATCTAATCACATGACCATGAGAATAAAATTATAGAAAGCTTATATACCTGTGTAATAAGTACCAGCCCTTACTGTCCCTTTGTGGTAGATTTGATGATCCTAATCTTAAAGGTTCCAAGGCAGGGGGAAAAAATCTGCATTTCAGGGTAAGTAAAAGTCCTCAGCAGCATCTCCCAGGATTTGGAGATGATGTTCTCTGCACAGCCTTTCACCTCACATATTTGCTTGTAAGCTCACTTTTTTCCCAAATTTCATTCCTTTATTCTCTATATCTTTTTTGTTTTTGCATGTTCTAACATTTCAGTATATATAGTTCATAGCTGTATGAAAATATGTAGTTGTACTTATTTAGAGATTTCTGAGTCAAGACTGAAGCTGAACCAGTTGCCAACCCAGTGTGCCATACGGCCTCAGCCTCTGCTCCTCTTTTCCACCCCCACCAAGGTAAAGGTACTGCAGCTCACTCCCTGCTTGCTCACACAGCAGACTCCTTGTCCCTCCCTGTGCGCCTCATTGATGTTTTGTTTTTTTTTTTAAGATTTTATTTATTTATTCATGAGAGATACAGGCAGAGAGAGAAGCAGGCTCCATGCAGGGAGCCCCATGTGGGACTCGATCCTGGGACTCCAGGACCACGCCCTGGGCCGAAGGCAGGCACTAAACTGCTGAGCCACCCAGGGATCCCCCTCATTGATGTTTTATTCCTGGAAAGCTCTACACTTCTCAGTCATTTATCCTTGTCAAAACAGTTTATCACAACATTCAGAATACATATGCTCAGACTTGGAGAATGAATCATAATGGCGATGGTCATATCAATCACAACAGCCACAACCTGTGCTTCCATAGGTTTTACCACATCAGGCACTCATCTGCATTCTTTATTTATGTTTTGAGAGAGAGAGAGAATGCTCGCAGGAGTGGTGGGAAGAGAAGGGGGAAAGAGAGAGAATCTTAAGCAGGCTCCACGCCCAGAGCAGAGTCTAAAGCCAGGCTCGATCTCATGACCCTGAAATCATGACCTGAGCCAAAACCAAGAGTCGGAAGCTTAAGTGACTGAGCCCATCATCTATATTCTTTAAACACCTGAGCTCAGGTAGCATATACACAACAATCCTAGATAGGTGCTATAATTCTCCTCATTCTACAGATAAAGAAACTGTGACACTGAGAGATACATGACCTGCCCAAGGTTACAGAGTGACTAAGTGGTAAAGCTGGAGTTGGGACCTAGGCAGTTTGCCTTCAGCATCTGCGCTCTTAACCACTATGCTGTGTTGTCAGTAGGAACATTTTTAGCTTCATTTCTCTGAAGATAACAACAAGTATCTATTCAGCATGCCAGCCCTGTACTGAATACTGAGGAGGGAATCATGAAAGAAGCCAAAAAGTGTCTCAGCCCTTGCAGTATTTCCAATCGAACTAAAGAAACGCCATAGAATAGAAAGAGTTTTATAGTACAGTTTAGAACAACTTTGAAAGATCAGGAAAGGGAGAAATCCCATGGAACATGGTAACACAGGACATAGAACTTGACTCATTCTTAATGGAATGGGAGAATTTGGAAGGATAGATGGGAGGAGAAAGAGCATGAATTCATCCCCAAGCTAATGACAAGGAGAGTCAAAGAAGCCATCTTGACTAGAGAAACAAGTTAGTGTTGGGATGTGGGATAGGTAATTTTGCAAAGATGAGTGGAAGATACTATTCTAAAGAGAAAGGATTTTCCTATAATCTCCAGCATCCAGTCCTGTGTTGAGACCTAACATGGATTTAAGAATGCTTGCCTGTCGGAGCAGAAGGCCTGAGATGGTGCAATATGATGACCCAGGTAGCAGATGGGTATCTCTGTGTCCAGAGCTTTAAAATTTCCTCTTGAAAAGGAGGAGTTCCAAAATGGTAACATAGGTTAGCACCACCTACATCATTTTTAAAAATACCAGTTTGGGGATCCCTGGGTGGCGCAGCGGTTTAGCGCCTGCCTTTGGCCCAGGGCGTGATCCTGGAGACCCAGGAACCAGTCCCACGTTGGGCTCCCGGTGCATGGAGCCTGCTTCTCCCTCTGCCTATGTCTCTGCCTCTCTCTCTCTGTGTGACTATCATAAATAAATAAAAATTTAAAAAAAAATAAAAAAATAAAATTAAAAAAAAAATACCAGTTTGTTCACTGCATTTGATGTTGAAGCTGATTTTTTTTTTTTAGTTTAGAAAACAGTAAGAATGGGTCTTACTGCTTTATTTGATCCTCATAGAAACTGTCTGCAGTACTATCCTCAATTTGAAGAAAGGACTCAGAGGCTCAGAGCTGAAAAGTTCACCCAAGACCTCCACATGCCTCTGTTTCTTCTGATTGAAGTCAGAAGCCTTCCTCTCCACAGCAGCTTCATTTGGTCATGGAGGTCACTTTGAGAGACAGCCCTCAGACAAGAAAGTGGTGTTCATAGTTGAGCCAAGGGTTCAGGAGGCATCGCAATGCCGCCTCACTCACAGAATGCTAGAGACTTTCTTTAGGACACCCAGAGCTGCCTTTTTTTCAACTCAGCACACTTCCTCACTGTACATTACAAATGCAGAGGAGAAAGCCTCACCTCAAGGAGCTTGGACTTGGTAGGACTGGCCCATGAACACTTTGTCTGGGTCCTACTCACAAGGTGGACAAGGGCCGTACTTATGTAACAAAACAATTGTTTTTACTCTCTTAGCAGCTAGAATGCTCGGGAAGACAGGCTGTCACAAAGCAGCTCACAAGTAAAGGCCATCAGAAAAGCAAAACTCCTTTATTTTCCTGCTAACTATATGATCAAAGAAATAAAGCAGTAAGTTTTAGCTCAGTAAACCAAAAGGGAAGTGGGGCATGGGTATGGGAGAAAAGCAGCTCGTATTAATATACCTAATGTGACCACAGGACCATTTTCTGTGTAGGCCTTAATTATGCCCCATTCCATGTCCCCTCATTCTCTGATTCCTTAAATTCCAAAACAACCCCAGAGAGATCTTTCTGGTTTTGCTTGGAAAGCAGCTCTATGTTTCTGTGTCTGCGCATTCTAAAACAGGCCTGTCAAATCCGAAGACGAAATTCAAGCTGACAGAAATCAGCTACTAACCAATTAAGTTAAATTAATAGAGCAGACGCCTGAAATACAAAGAAAAAATTTTTTTCCAGGAATCTCTCTCCCTGGATGCCAGGCTAGATAGAGTAGATGAAAACCGATCTCAGGCTTCACAGCAAAGCCCTTTCCTTTGCCTTGTTGTATTTCCTAGAGAGCCCTTTATGGGAACCCACTCCAAAACTGCTGCTCCCCCTGGTGGCAGCCTCCAAACCCCCATCTACCAAAGTTTAGGACATACCAAAGACCTGATAAATTGAATTTAAAAAAAAAAAAAGAAGAAGAAGAAAAGAGTGCTAGACCAAGAATCTCTATTTCAAATTCAACTCTGCAAACAAATAACTCTGTAGCTCCTTTGAGCTAAAGAGTTCAGTTTTATGAGTGTAAATAATTTGTAAGTATATGTAATAAGTTCAGATTCTGTCCCCTGTAGGTTTTGTCTTAAATTAATATTTAAGACTGTTTTTATGAAGGCAAAGACTTAATCTTCTTTGTCTTTGTATATACATTTTATGGAATAAAAAAGCATGCAAATGGTAAATCTCAAGGTCTAGGTTCATTCCTTTCCACTCCCACTATTCCCATCCTAATACAGACCTGTTTGGCTTTTAGCCTGGTGTGAAGGCTCTCCTCCTCTTCATCACCTCTGTGGGAATATTTTCCAAGCTTCAGACCTGCTCAGAAAGCATTATGGCTCACTCAGTAGTACCTGTGCCTGGAGGAACTACTAACCCGTACACCCACCTTTAAAAATGGGTGGTTCAGGCTTGGCAGTGGGTTTTGTACCTCCTGCATGAGATCAGGCAGATAGAATAGCTTTATAAGGAAAAAATGATCTGAATATGAAGATCTAATAAATTGTCTGGGGGCTACAGAGAATTGGTTAATAGCATGTGCCCTTTCCTCCCTTTCTGACAATCTTTACCACTCCTGTCCTTCCTCTCATTTAATTCTTCATTCAGAGTGTCCAACATTACCAACAAAAGCATCATTGGAAAGGCCAAAAGATGGTCTGAAACTTCCTTATATACCTTAGTTTTACAGCTTCCGCTGCTGAGTGGGAAAACCTACTTCAGCTGGATTTTAGAAGTTGATAAGCTGAAATGTAGGAAGGTGAAGGGATTTGCCTGTGGTGACTATTTAAACAATAGCAGGGCCAAAATAAGGTTCAGAAGGCCAGTGTCCTAGCCTCCTGCTCTGAGTGTTCAATTCAAGAAACCTTTTTGAAGGGAAGAAAGAGGGGATAATGGTTTTAGGGATGCAGCTATCCCAATGGACTTGGGAATTTAGCAAATTCTAATCCTTGACTTTTGAGAGCAGTAAAACAATAACAATGGACTAAACTCAATCATTATGAGTAGTCAGTTCTATTGAAATTTTATTAAGCCTGCTTTTATTATTGCTGTTTGGAAATCATTATGGAGGCATACATGTTCCTGAGACATCATAATGATTTAAATCATAAAGTAAATTTTTAATTTTTTAAATCTGAAACAGCCTAAATACCTGAGGAAATTTAGCGACCATAATATGTTGTATCTGTTAAGATTCTCTTTTAAGATAGTGATGTTATTACATATTATGTGGTTTATCAAAGATAAGAAGTGTTACAGTCATCTTTCTCTTATTAGCTTCTTTGAAACAGACTAACATGTACTCGTCTGAGAAAAATCACTTCACATTTAATGAATGTGTGAGTGAAAGAGTGGATGTGTTCTACCCCAGTCTCTCGTGGCCTCCCTCCCACCCCTCACAAAACCCCAGCTAAAGTCCAGTGTCACTTTTGTGGTGACTGTCCTCAACAGTTGTGGCGATGGTGTGGAATGGCACCGAATCAAACACAGACCATCCAGAAACTTCCCTTTAGCTGAGGTTTTCTATTTCCTTCCCCATTTTTACCAGGACTGAAGTAGATTGAGGACTGATACACATAAGCCTTGCTTTGCCTCTTTCCTGCCTTTCCTCTGACAAGAGGTAAGAATAAGCAATGCAATTGGCCCAAGGCCAAAAATGGAGTTGAGAAGCATGGTCCATTGCCAGACTGGTTGCCCACCTGAGAATAACTAAGAGCTGACAAGAGGCATTGCCGAAGTGCTCATACCCATAGAGTCTGGAGAGGACCCAACAGGAGAGATAGTGAAGAAAGAAAAGAATTGTATAGTGGGGAAGAACATGTTGCTGGGGCAGGAGCTCCGACTCCTAGTCTTAATTTTACCACCAAGTCTCGTGAGTTCTTCTAACATTTTCATGCTTTCCCTCCCAACCTTTCCTAAAAAATGACCCTTGTTTAAAGCTTACTTCCTGCAGGTAGATGTTAACATGATATAAGGTGAACAGATCTTTGGGCCTTTTGAAACCAGGGAGGTGAAAATTATCACAAAGATGGAAATGACTGACTCTAGAAGCCCATAAACCACCTGTAAGGCATTGCTGTGCCACTGAATGGTTTGCTGACGTATGCTGGCCCTTGACAGGTCCGGGCGCTAGATCTCTGAGCTTCCTGTCATGTCCGCCTCCCTGCCCTTCTGGATTCCCACCTCCACCTACACGATCCAGTTGTCATCCTCCACCTACACGATCCAGTTGTCATCAACCTTACCAAATCGCTGAAACATCTGCTTCAAGTCATCATTAGTCACTAATCTGCTTAACTGCCATGATGTAGCAGATGGTTCTTAGAAATGGCATACATGCAAAGAAGAACAAACAGACTAAGATTGGAGCAGGTTTTGAAGCTCTTGCTAGGATGAGAATTACTCACAATGTAATTCTTATAATTCTTTTCAGGAAAAGCAAAGTGTCTGAACTCGATGGTGATTATTCTGGAATTCTCTACCATTGCCCTGAAGGGCAGGCTTTGCCCTCATTTTATCGGGCACCTTCTCTACAAAGGGTCCTTTATTAAGTATTATGGGAAACAATAAGATCTGGGTTTTATACCCTATAATGTTTACAGACTAATGAAGGTAATAGATGTATATATGACTACTGAGAATTGAGAGGTAGTTAGACATACAATTTCCTTCAAATATATACACCAGGATCCTCTCACCAATATTTGACTCTTGGCTTCCTCTTACACACCTCCAAGCCTTTACTCCAGATGCCTTACTCCATGTCTGGAAGCCCTGCCTACTTTCCACCATCCAACCAAGCTGTACTCCTCCTTTATGATTTTTCCTTTTCCTTAATAAGCCTTTCCCAAATCCATCTGCACCATTCATTGTAACGTGCCCTCTCAGCCATGATGTGGGTGTTATATATAGTCAGCAAACATATGCTGTCGACTCCAACTGGTATTTTTAGATCAAAATAATCAACAAGCTGCATAGGTAATCAAAAGCCTCATTTGGGGTTGCTGTCAGAATTACATCAATCAAAGTGGCAAGAAAGCCCGGGTTCCTGAGTGTCACTGTGGCTGGTTTGTCTCCGTTTTAGAACAGGGTTCCAGGAGCACCTGAGTGGCTCCGTTAAGTGTCCGACTCTTGATCTCAGCTCAGGTCTTGATCTAAGGGTCATGAGTTCAAGCCCCATGCTGGGCACAGAGCCTGCTTTAAAGGCCTACCGCCTTACCAGTATTGAATGCCAAAAAGGAGTCAAATGACCTGATCAGGTCTCCATTTCTTTTCTGTTGCTCCAGGATTCTTCTACAGCCAGATGATTCCTTACAGATCCTGGCACCAGTGGAAGCTGATGTGGGTTTCTACACTTGTAATGCCACAAATGCCTTGGGATATGACTCTGTCTCCATTGCCGTCACATTAGCAGGTAACTTGAAAATCTTGTGTAGTTCGATTCAGAATGAAACCATTATTGAGAGTGTGCCTACCACATGCCCAGCAGGCCCCGGAACACATAGATAGATGAGATTCATACCCTGCCTTCAGAGAGATTATAACCTATAGTTAAAATTAAATGGAGATGAGGTATATTAGGAGGGAGAATGAAGTACTATAAATGATAACCTGAATGTGCAAGAACATTCATTCCATCTGGGATATATTAGAGTCAGAATGAGAGGATTTTGATAAGCAGAGATGGGGGAAATATTCCAGGAAGAACAACATGAACAAAGGAGTTGTGTACAAGTTCCATGTTAAGGAACACGAGTCATGACCTGAGATCATTGAATGCTCTTTTGAGATCCTGTCATTTCTGTGTTACACCTGTTGCAAAGAAGACTTTAAGGCTCACAGGTAGTTAGAATTCTGTGGTCAGGATTTGGAGCAGGAGTGTTCTGTCCAATTCTGTTTTATTTCAACCTCTTGTTCTACTGCACCTGCCAATACTTTCCCTTTATCCATAGGGTTAGAAAACATTCTACACATGATGACTTAAGAAAACTGCTGTGCAGAGTACAGGGCCTCCTGAGGTTGTGGTCTTGTCATCATGTACTTTATAAAACCTCTCTTAACATAGGACACAATCCTTGCCTTTGAAACTAAAAAAAGACCTTAGGTACCAACTGTACCAGTGCCCTCATTTCTTAGAGGCCAGCTCACCTGAGGTCATGTAGCCACTCAGCTAGTTGTAGAGATAAGGGGACTGAGGCCTCCTGAATCCCAGCTCATTGTTCCCTCCACTTCCCCAGTGATCCTCTCAAAGTACGATCCTTTTACTCAGATCTGGGCCATACAGTCTTTCTGGCGGTATGTTGCATGTGTTCATATTTATTCTTTTCAATTGCTGCTCCCGTCAGATGATTCAGTAGATGCTAGAAAAGCCAACGTCACCCCACACTGACCTCATCGGTCCATGCTAGGATTATGTTGTCACACTGTTCTCTAGTCACACATGCTACTCCCTTGCATATCTGTTTAGCAACAGCATTTCTGCCCCCATGACCTAAGGCTGCTCTGGAAAGGGACCTTTAGCAGGAGGCTTTCCAGGGAAGATAAAAGTCAGCAGTGAATAAGGCAAGCTGAGATTACCCTGGGGTGGATTAAAGACTGATATTATTAATGCCCCCCCTTTTTAGTGAGTAGAACATTTGCTTTACTCCTAATGTATTCCAGTTACGGTCTTTATTCCCCTCTTTATACAGAGTCCAGATGCTCAGCACCAATCTCCTAAAATCTCTTCTGCCTTCCACACTTCAACCTGCCTTAGCAGGGGCACTGCTGACATCCTTCCAATTGCTGGCAAATAATGGCTTTTACAGGATTAAGTCTCTTGTTTATGTTTATCCAGATATGGTTCAGCTCCATTACAGACTAAATACCCTTTGTTCACCTGAATTTAATACGATTAATGGAAACCTGTCTGGAATGAAGTAAGGCAATTGTAACATCAGACTTGTCTTCAGCTCTTTGAAGAAGCCCTATTGGAGGCTGCCAAAGTGTTCAAAGCCAGGAAAGAGAGAGCAGCCAAACAGACACTGGGGAATGGGAGGAAGAGGCTGGCCAATGAAGTAGATCACAACCACCACACTTAGGGCTTATGGGACTATGTCCTTGAATTTCAGTGCTGGGCTTTGTTTAGGTCTGCTGGTGAATCTAATAGTCCCACTAAAAAATAAGCTTCAAAATGTATTTTAATGAGTTGCCTTAAGATTGCATTTGTGTCTTTAGCTGGGATTATCATCTATACTCATGGCATACCAGATCCTATTCTTCTTCTTCTTTTTTTAATTTATTTATTCATGAGAGACAGAGGGGATGGGGGGAGGCAGAGACACAGGCAGAGTGAGAAGCAGGCTCCATGCAGGGAGCCCGACGTGGAACTCGATCCCGGGTCTCCAGGATCCCACCCTGGGCCAAAGGTGGCGCTAAACCGCTGAGCCACCGGGGCTGCCCCCAGATCCTATTCTAAACACACCCCCCACCAAGTACTGAAGGGCCTTTAGCAATAACTAAGGCCTGAGTTTTATGCTCCATGATGCTTACAGACTAGTGAAGGCAACAGATGCATACAGGACTACCTAGAATGGGGAGGTACTTATAATTTCCTTCAAAGGTATATTTCAAGATCCTGTGTAGTGATGTATAAAATACCACCCACTTAATACACTACATTTAAGGGAAAAATGAGTGTCAAGCATTTCCGAATTTGTTTACCCATTATACTGCTTCCCTTGAACAAACCATATAACCTCACTGAGTGTTCATTCTCATCTATAAAAATGAAATTAATAATATCTTATGGGATTGTTGTGTATTAAATGAGATGGCATGTGTGAAAAAAGCACTTAGCCCAATGCCAGGCATGTAGTTCACACTCAATAATCGCTGCGTTTTCTTACTCTAGCTTTTCTAAAATGAAACACATCCTGAAAGCAATTCTAAAATGTGTAAAACATTAGTCCAACTTGGCTTCCATGTATTTTTCATTAGAAGTCTTCACACTGAAATTTTTCGAGTTTGGATTTAGGAACCAGTTCAGCTCACTTGCAATCTAATCTTCATGGTAAATCTCTGTGCTTCCGTACTTCCAAAAACATTGCAGTTTTTGCTTTGGCTTCTGTATGGATTTTAGACTAGAAGGGGGAAAAATCTTTTTGAGGTTCAAGATACTCAGGTGTCTCCACGATTTTGTAAGGAAGGTATAAATTTTGGTCTTCCAGTGTGCCTGAGATTGACCAGAAGTGGGGAAACTTGTTCATAAAAATTCACAAGAGCAGGCACAGCAAGACAATTAAGCCTGAGGGCTCAGTAGCCTGTAGTCTGGATTGGAATCCTGGCTCTGTCACTTCCTGACTGTATAATCTCCAGCAACTTCTTTGCTCTCTCTGACTTGGCTTCTTCATTTGTTAAATGGTAAAAGAAGTAGTACTTGATTCAGATGTTTGAGTACATTCATTCATATAAAATGCTTATAATTGTGCACTCAATATTTGTTAGCTACTATTATTGTGAAGATAATGCACAAAACAAAAGCCAAGTTATTTTTACAGTAGGGGAGACTCCTTTTCAGAAACCAGAATGCTCACAAACGCTTTGTAGAGCGCCTCACCTTCCATGTCTCCATGCCAGCCTGGGAAGTTGAATTAACCATCTGTGAAAGGCTAGACTTCCTGGATTCGGAGCCAGGCGGACAGCTTGTGGTAGGGAATATTTCACATGGCCCTGTTGTATGCTCCTTGGCCCACAACCAGACCTCTTCCATTGAGTTGTCCCATCCTCTGGATTGACTGTGTTGTCAGTTCTGCCTCTCAGATTCATTTTAGGTCCATCGCTACTCTGTACACAATTTTTCTTTAAATATGTAAACACCATTCAGCTTCAGGCATGCCAAACCCTTCCTTGGTCTTCCATATTTGGGCTTGTAAAATATTATCTTTAGTATCCTTTTGTTTCTCCTCCACACTCATCCATTACATATTGATTTATCTGTAAGTCTCAGAGATTTGAGAGTACTTTGCAAGTATTTTGCTAGTGTGTCTCTGCTTGGAAATGGCCAGCATTTCCTTGTCACCCTCACTGGTTCAGAATGGAAGCTCACAGCCCAGGTAAACACAGGCCCTCAAAATTCCTTCCTGTCCTGAACTGATTTAATTAAATACCTCTTTCACTGATCAGAATGTAGATGACAGTAACATACAGTGGATGGGATGGCAATAAGGGGTAGGAAGGAGTATAAGAATGTCCCCAAAATGTCACATCCCTAACATTTTGAAGTATTGATTGCTGTAAACCAGGTATAGATGATTCTAGGTGAAGGAGGGTTTCAGGTGTGCACAGAGATGGGCACAAAGACGGGAGAGCCATCATGACTAGTCAGATTCAACACCCAGCCAGGTTGCTCAGAAACCTTCCCATCTGAATGGCAAAGGCAGGGTTTTGAAGGAAAGCAGTAGTTTCCTGGTAAATTGTTTCAGTCTGGATCCATGGAGGTTAGCTCTACTTACCAATGCAGATGAGTCCTATCCAGGTGTAGACCATGGATGAGGTCATAGCCATAAGGGAAACGTTTTTGGTTGTCATTGATTTTATAAGATCACAAAAGAGATACTGTAAGGCCTGCCTGACATCATCACTGGAAAATGAGAAGAAGATGAGGGATGAGCATATCTTTCATTGAAAGGAGAGAATACAGATGAGCTCATCTGAAGTTTTCACAGGAAGAGAGAGACAGAAAATATTTCTCCTTTCCTGGCATGCTTTTCTGCTTTTTTATGAGTTGAATAGCTGACACATACTGTGTCTAATAAAGAGATCACAGAAAATAAAATAAAAGGAAAATAAAAATAAAAGGCAGTTGTCCTTGAAATTCTTCTTTCTTTACCCTCCCCATCATGATTTAGTAGCTGTAATAAAAGGCAAGCAGTTTTCTAAGGTTCTTATAACATAAGTCATTTCAGATTGGCATTTCTGAAATTTTTACCCAGCAATTCTATTAACCAGAGGTGGACTTTGCTTCACAGACAGTTAGACTCAGAGAGGGTCCTGTCACCAGTGGCAAAGACAGAAAAAGGAAGGTTTTCTCCAGTGCACTAGATCAAAGGGAAAGGTAGACAAGTTTGGCTATATTTCAGATGGTGCTCTCAACAACAGGGTAATGGCCGTTGACTAATCCAGCCTGCCATCAAGGGATTTTATGTCCTTAAGTTTTGTTCAGTATCTACAAATGTGAGGCATGCCCACTAAAGAGCCCTAGCTTTTATAGAATAGATAAGAATATAGCAGGAGAATCCTACCAACTTCCTCTGCTCCTCAGTAGACTAAAGGAAACAAAAAAGTACCAATGATCCAAGCTAGCCCATCTCAGATTCTGAAAAAGTGATTCTCATGTCTATCCAAAGGAATGAGGGAAGGATGCATGGTTGGGGAGATAGTGGGATATAGCATATCCTGGGTTAGTTGTTTCTAGGAGAGGCTGCAGCATTACATGATTGTACTATGTATGAGGTCCCTTTTGTCGAGAATTCTGCACTGGAACA
Source organism: Canis aureus (assembly GCF_053574225.1). Classification (NCBI taxonomy): domain Eukaryota; kingdom Metazoa; phylum Chordata; class Mammalia; order Carnivora; family Canidae; genus Canis; species Canis aureus. The sequence continues at coordinate 40,235,396 of NC_135620.1, forward strand.
TGTAAAAGAAGTGAGGACAGCACCACTTGCTGCCTCAGTTTTCCAAGGAATTATCAACTTCAACTGAATCATTAGAAGAGGTGGCATGGGATGCTGGCATTGGCAAAAGATATCTTTAGAGAATGGTATTGAAAACTATTGAGAGAGGGGAGGGAAGCCATACAGCCTGGGAATGTTCCAAAGAGGAGTCTAAGCCATGACCATTTTCAAAAGACCCTGAAATATTTACGCTAAAGTCACACCAACTGAAGGATAGCAAGGCCAAAGAAATTTCAATTCCCTCTCATTTTTTTGTGCCAGATAATTAGTAGTCACAATGGTTTTGGCTCAGATGGTGGTCTCAGGGTCCTGAGATTGAGCCCCACATCTGGCTCCATGCTAAACATGGAGTCTGCTTGAGATTCTCTCTTCCTCTCCCTCTGCCCCTCCTGCTCTCTAAAATCAATCAATCAATCAATAAAAAAAGAATCAATAAAAAGATTTATTGAGATATAATTCACATATTACACAGGTCAGCTGTTTACAGTATACAATTCAATGGCTTCCAGTACATCCAACACCATGCTCTTTTTAGAGCATTTTCATTATCCCAAAAATAAACCCCAAGCCTCTTAGCCATCAGTCCCCAATCCTCCCATTTCCCCCTGCTCTAGGCAACCACTGATACACTATGTGTCCATTGATCTGCCTGTTCTGGATGTTTCACATCAATGGAATCATACAACACTAGTCATTTGTTACCAACTTTCATTTAGCATAGTTTTTCAGCATCATCCATGATGTAGCATATATGCTAAATTTTTTATGGTGGAATAATATTCTGTTGTATGAATATACCACATTTTAGTCATTCATCATTTGATGGATATTTGGATTGTTTTTACTTTTTGGCTATTGTGAATAATGTTGCAGTGAACATTCATGTGCAAGTTTTTGTATGGACATATACTTTCCTTCTCTTCCACCTCCACTGCCATATACCCTCCTCTTCCACCTGGAAGTGGAATTGCTGGCTCACGGGCCACATTTGGATTTAACTTTTTGGGAAATTACCAACTGTGTTCCAAAGTAGCTTCACCATGGTACATTTCCACTAGCAATGTATGAGGGTTCCAGTTTCTCCACATCCTCAACAATGCTTATCATCCTTTTTTTATTACTATTATAACCAGGCTCACAAATGAGAAGTAATATTTCACAGTGATTTTAATTTATATTTCCCTAATGATTAATGATGTCAAGTATCTTTTTTGTGCTCATTAGTCACTTATATAATTTTTTGTTGTGGTTATAACTTTGTTAAAACAACACAAGTATATAATCTGACAGTTCTCTAGGTCAAGAGTTAGTATAGTCTCACAGGATAAAATCAAGATGTCAACAGCCTGCATTCCTTTCTGAAAGCTCTAGGGGAGGATGCTTTTTTTTTTTTTTTTTTTTTTTTTTTTTTTTTTTTTTTTTCTCAGTTGGGTTGTTGGCAATACTTACTTCCTTATAACCTAGGACTCTGGTCCCTGTTTCGTTACTGACTATGAACTGAGTGCCATTCCCAGATTCTAGAGGCTACTGTATTCTTTGGCATTTGGCTCTCTTTATCCATCTTTAAAGCTAGAAATGGTGGACTGAGCCCTTCTCATGTTGCTTCTGTCTGACAAACTTCCTATGTCTCCCTCTTCTGATTTTAAGAGCTCATATGATAGGCTGGGCCCACCTAAATACTTAAAATAATCTCCCTATTTTAAGGTCAGCTGATTAGCAGCCTTAGTTTCCTTTTTGCCATGTAGCATAACATAGACAGTTTTTCCAAAAGTTAGGTAGTAGACATCTTGGGAAGGACAGAGTATTATTCTGCCTACCATACCCTGTCTGAAGGGCACAGCTCATTTTCATCAAACTGTTGCCATAGAAAAATCCAAATTTAATGTATATAGACTTTCTAATTTTTCCAGAGAAGCCAAACCAAAGGGCGCGCGCACATGCACGCGCACGCACACACACACACACCATTTTTAATTCCTCCATTTTTAACTGAGCCCAACTAATTCAAACTTGTGAAAGCTTATTTTCAGGCTAAACATGTCTGTGCTGTGAACATAGCCTGGAGGTTGCCAGTACCCTCTGGTCAAATCTTCCATTTTCTGTATTCTCTGATCAGATATTGCACCACATTTCCCAGTGTAGTCAGCGTATTACGCAAAGTGTAATAATTTATTTTATTAGATTGCACTAACTAAAACCAGGTAATGATTTGGATGAAAGAGAAACATTTATTTTTTACTATTACAAAAAAGGAAGCTTATTGTAATAAAGGGGCAAGTAAGATTCTAAGGAAAGTATTTGCCTCATTACAAAATTTAGAAGCAGATTTAGAACTATAAATCCATGTCCTTATTATAAACAGAGGGGTTTTAAGTAGATACACACCAGGTCTCTTGAAGACCTAAAAGTTCTATGAATTTCTTACATACAAATCAAAAACAGCAGGCCCTCTGCCACCACTACTACCAGCTATAATAAACTCCCCTTACCTGAAATTCAAACATTTACAAATGTACTTCCTTTATCTTTGGAAGACTAGATGACCAAATTGCAAAGAAGTACAGCTTTTGCCAGTGATGTTTTGGAAAAATAACAAGTAAGAGGAAAGGTTCCCAGAGGACTGGTGATGAGAAAGGGTACCAGGCAACAGAGTGGACTGAAAGGTCTGATGCCAACTCTCAGGTCAGGATGTCGAAGTGAAGTGAAGTGAAGGAGACCCTACACGAGAGACAGCAGGATAGAAAGGAGTTAAAAACCCCTGAGCTATAAAATGTGAAAGGCATTTGGAAGGAGAACCAGACTAAGAAAAAAAAAATCATGCATTTCAATATAACTATTATCTGTAACAAAGTAACTTTTGTTAAAATTGCCAGGTAGCCAGATCCTGAAAAGTTTCTGGCTAGCATGGGATGGTGACTGGTAATACTCAGTAATCGTCATTACTCATTTCAGATGTATAAGATGTTGTTGGTCTTTATAAAGGCTTTCATGGAATCACACTGATCATGATCCCTTAAACATTATTTAACTCATGAGTCTCAAATTCTTCAACTGGGAATTCTCACTTCAGGGGGGTTTTGCAGATTAACGCCAGTGGCCATTGTGGGAAACCTATGATAACTGCATAGGTGAGCATCTCTTAAGGGATTGTTTTGATATCCCCACTTATTACAAGGCATTATTCGTTGATTAAATCTGGATTGAATGCAGTTTGTTTAGTTTTAGATGTTGAAAGTGTGTGAAATGTGTAACACCTCATTGCTGTTTATTCTAATATTTTCATTAGTGGATGTCACTGCCTTATTCACCTTCTCTTGAGTTGAAATTTGGGGCCACTGTGGATATCATAGCTGGCTTCCTGAATAGTGACGTGGAGGTCCCCAGCAAGTCAGCCTGGCATACTTGGTCTCACAGCCTCTCTGCAAATAGCTACTTTCTTGGGATCTCCAATGAGACCAGCACTGGGGTGATGTTTAAGCTCTCTGTGTCTATCAGATGCTGATGGTAGTTTCGGGAGTATCCTTACTTCTTCTAATTATCCTGAAACCTTCACAGTTCTTCGATATAGAAGCAGTTGAGCTCCTTCTCAATAACAGATTTGATCCTTCTCCTTTTTCCTGTCCTTCTTTCTTTTTTTAAATTTTTCCTTTCTGTTTTCTTAGTTCGTCAACGCCCGTCATAACATTTTTTCTTTGTTTTAGCAAAGCTGATACCACTGATCACTAACATTTATTCCAGCCTCACACTGCGCTGTGGAATCGCTCTAACAGTTTCACGTGCATGGATGTACTTATTCCTCTCTACAGCCACAGAAGTAGAAAACCAAGGCAAGAAGAGATTAAATAACTTGCCGAGTCCTCATGCATGTAACCCAGAATCTGTACCTGAGTGGTTCCCTAGCAGGACTCTGACATCACTAGGTGACACTTCAGAATCTCAATCCTTGCTATTTGGTAGTCTCCAAACCTGCCACCTGCTATGCCTGTTTTTGTTACAGCCCTGTACCCCAGCCATCCTTGACATGTCTCACTCTGCCTGGGGACACATGCAAGTGCACACTTCCTAGTATAGATTACCTCCAGCTCCACAGTTAAAATCACAAGTCTTTGAAGTACGATTCATTTTCATTTTTTTAAGGTTTTATTTATTTATTCATGAGAGACACAGAGAGAGAGCACGAGGCAGAGATATAGGCAGAGGAAGAAGCAGGCTTCATGCAGGGAGCCCGATGCGGGACTCGATCCCGGGACTCCAGGATCATGCCCTGAGCCAAAGGCAGATGCTTAACTGCTGAGCCACCCAGGCGTCCCACGATTCATTTTCAGTGGCCAGTAATGGCAATCAAGTGATATGTGTGACTCAATGTCAGAAGAATCAAAAGAAAATCCATTTGATTCATTTAATGAGTCAATAAATATTCACTAAGCCTGGGTTAATTAACATTTGCTAACTACTATAACAAACCAAACCACAAATAATGATGGCTAAAATATGATAGGTTATTTCTTATTCACATAAAGTCTAAGTAAATTAGTGCTCAAAAGGGATTTTGTAGGTTGAATCAAGAAGTGGCATTCTTCTCACATCCCAGCAGCTAGAACTCGGTACCTTGCTTATGCCTTCCCAGCAAAGAGGCTGGGAAATGACCTAGCTGTGTGACCAGGAAGAAGAAAAGAGTTTGGTTAGTAGCAAATCAGTATCAGCCATGGATTGTAAAATGGAAGGCATCATGCTGTTAAAAACAAAATTCCTCTTAGCAGAGGCCTGGACTTGGGCCCTGAGAAAAAGTTACTTACAATGCTCTCTGTTCTTGGCTGCACTCAAAAAACAAACCTTCCATCTCCTCTGGCTCCTCTCTCAATCACCTTTATACTGGGCCAAAGATATTTTTCAGGCACATATGTTCAGATTTTTTTCCCATTGGGTTTTGATTTTACCCAGAGTCACACATGCAGGAAAGAGGCATGAGCCAGAGCCCAGATTATACACAGGAATGTATTTCTGAGCATTTGCTCCTGGGCTGCTCATTTGTCCATGCCTGTCTCTCCACTGGATCATCCTTCAGGGTAAGGACAGTGCCTGGATGCCCAAACACCTTTGCTGTAAGGGCATCATGATGCAACACATTGTTGGATACTGACACACAAGGTTTAGCTACGCCTCACGTTCACCCTTTGGACAAGGGCTGCCCTCGCTGACCAATAGTGAGGCTCTATTTCCCCTGTTCCACGTTACTTCTAACAGGAACCATAATCCAATAGCTAAGGGGTATGAGGTCTGAACTGAACAAAAACGATTCTCTTAATGCTTCTATTTCTGGGTACAACTCTCTCAGCCTGGCTCGATTCCTTATATTAGTCCCAATAAATGGAAACACTTTCCTCTGTTTCCATTTCTTTGTTTTTCTTAGGCATATAAAATGAGGCATAACCTCCTTCTGTATAGCTCTTACTCATCTGTAACACAAATTCATAGATTAAATGAAATAATCACCTATAAACCCTATCAGTTCACATCAGGTAGCAGCACACATGCAATCTGCAGGCTGAGCTGACTTGCAGAAGAGAATAGCCACCAGCAGTGCATGCCCACAGGCCTGACAGCCCAGGCATGGCTCACACTGCAGAGGCCCTGCTATCACAGCCTACTCTTGAGGCCCAGCCCACTCTTGTGGTACTTACAGCATGCCATTACCTTTTGTGTTTTTTTAGCACTGCCTCAGCACAAGCATATAATTTATCACTTCACTCTCTCTCTACATCTCTATTTTTTTCTTCTTAGGTAACCTCCATAATTAAAGTCAGACTCATTAATGTGACTCTAATCAGACACAAACCTAGGCATGGCATCATATAGCAGCATTCACTTATTAAGTCATCATCCAAGTGTTCTATAATTGGCTCATATTTTTGTTGTTATTGTTGTTGTTGTTAGTTGACCATTAAAATCAGAGCTCCAACTTGAAATCTCAAATAGAGAACTAGTAGTGTTCTCTCAGAAGAAATCTTCCAACTCACCAGGAATCAGAGAAATCAGTTACAGAAAAACTAAAAGGGTGTAATTTGTTGATAATCAAACCTGGCTGTGTATCAGAATTACCTAAGAACTTGTTTAAAATAGAGATTGTAGCTTCCATCCCAGAACAGACGACTCTATCAGGAGTCTGAACTTTGTCCTGGAGAAGCCTCTGCTTCTGCATACTGGCATGGGATGGTTACATACACAGGATGAAACCATCTTCTTGGCAACCATGAAGGAGCAAATCAAAAGGCACTTGAAACTCTCACATGGCTGACTTGTTCTTGGGACAGGGAGAACCTTCATGTCCCAAGTCAAAGTTGTGACCCTGTGTACTGGTTTTAAACCACCTGAGATTCAAATGTAGTAGATCCAGAATGGGACTCAAGAATAGATACAAGTTTTCTCTAATCTATATAAGAGGTTGAGTGGTTAAAAAGCATTCTTTTCACTGTATATTTCCATTGATTATAAATACTTGGGTAACTTTGTGATTTGTCTTAACAATGGATCATGAAGGTAATGAGAAACATACAAGTAGCCTATGCTAACGACAGCCCTTCCAGTGATAGGACAAAAGGCCATTACTTTTGAGCAAAAGCTCAATATAATTAATTAAGAGCTGGATTTAATTCAATGACATTTGAATTTTATAGCTATACACTTGCAGCTATAAAAACCACCTTTATTATTATTAAAATTCCTATAGGAAAAATAACCTAGTAATTGTGAGTCTGAAACTCTCTGGTCCCTAACCTACTTTTCTGCATTGGCACAGTTGTTTTTATTACACAGTGAGGCAATGTGTAGTAGAGCAGGACAGATTATGTTTTTAATAAGTACCCTGGGAGTTCTGAGGCAGCCAGTCCACAGGCAATGATTTGAGATCCCCTATAACAAGCACTGGACTTCAGGTAAAAAATCTAGGGTCAAGTTTAGCCCTACTCAGTGTAGTTCTGTGGCTTTGGACAATCCATGAAGCCTCTCTGAACCCAAGTTTCTTGATTGCATAAAAGAAATATTTTACCTGCCTTGTTATGAGAGCAAAACCAAATTCAGATAATACACGTAGCACACCATATGCACACATATTTTCACTTACTAGATATTTATTGAGGGCCTACCATCTGCCAGGACTAGGTAGTAGGAATGAAAAAGAGGACAAGAGAGATGTGATCTTTTATGGAGGCTACGTGATGAGGGATGGGGGGACAGAAAATACACAAATGAATTATAAATTCTGATAATTCTTTGCTTATAAAGAAAATTAAGTTGGTGGTGAGATACGTAATGATTGGCCAGGGATAAGGGGATATGTGCTTTAGATGGAGTGGTTAGGAAAGGCCTCACTAGGAGGTATTACTTGTACTGAGCAACCACAGGAAGACAGTGATGTAGAAGTCTATAGCTGGAGGATGGCAGGGGAAGGGAAGAGCCATGGTAAATGAGCTGATGTTTTAGGGGAAGGGAAAAGAGACCAGTGTGACTGGAGCAGTGATAGACAGGGACTGTGTCCTCAGTGAGGTAGAAGAGGTTGACAGATGATCATATAGGGGACACAGATGGTCAAGAGCTTAAAATTTTGTTCTAATTGTACTGATAACACACTAGATAATTGAACCCAAGCAGTTAGATGGATGATCTTATTTGTGTTTGAGAAGGATCACTCCAGCTGACACAAGTAGTGAAAGACGAGTGGAAGTGAGACCAATTAGGCTCTGCAGCAGTGCAGCCAGAGAAGGTAGCAGCTTCAGATCCTAGTGACAGAGGGGATCACAGGATTAGATTTAGGGTATATTTACCAGTTAGAGCTGGAGAGCTTCCTGCCAGTAGGGAGGTAAGGTATAAACCCAAGATTTATCAGTGTCATTGCAGCGGTGTCCCTCTATTATCACCCTGCATTACTCTCAGAAACCGTAGTACAAAGTCATTCATCTTCACATCAAGTTATACATAGTCTCAAATATACGGAATATAGGTGAAATAAGGGGAAGATCCCTAAACAGTCAAAACAGATATGGAGAACCTGTGCACATCGTCAAACCTCACTCAAGTTTCTGCCTTTGACCATAGTTTTAATGAGCCTAATAACGTAGAGCACAGTTAAAAGGGGAGAGGAGAAGAAAGAGGGACAGCTTGTAACAGGAGGCTGTGTGACAGTGCAAGCAGGAGTAATGGATAAATAGATGAGGGATAAAACAAAAAGTAGAAAGTAGAAAAAACAGGTTAAAGGGTTGAATTGAATTATGGTCTTCTTCACAGTTAATGAAGGCAGAGAAGAATGAAAACCATCACAGAGTGTCCTATATAAAATGGTTAAAACAAAATCCATTTGCCTTACAAAGAATTAAGTACAAGGTATATAAAAATGATTTCATGTGGACCCTTATTTCCCCAGGGTGCTCAATAAATGATTCTTTTCATTGTATTTTCTGGTCATGTATACAAAGTGCTGGATTTTTCTCCCCAGCTGATAAAGGTCTATTAAAATGTAATGTATACAGAACTTCTACTCCTGGGAGGATGGCATAGACCCACTTTTCCCCATCCTTCTTGCTAAATACAACTAAAATCCACAGAGATTACACATGAAACAACCTGAAGAAGACTAAAAAGTGGAGAAGAGAGCTAGAGGCTTTGGGAACTGAGTAACAACACAACTGTTCCTTCCTCAGGTTTTCTTTTAGCCTTTCAGTTCCCAAACTTGTAGCTGAAGAAGCCAGCCATCAGGAAAGGTAATAAGAACACGTACAAAAGAATGTTTCAACTAGAGACTGCTCTTGCTAACCAAGGACCAGGAAAGGAGTGGCCTAACAAGACAGAAAACTTTTGGGAAGCTCTACTTCAAAATGATATACTGTAGTCCATCGCCACCCACACCAGCAAAAGCTGCATGGGGAACCTAGACGCCACCTCATCAGACTGAAATGATGTTCTGCAGTACCCCCACAGACCTGGTGTCAGAGAAGACAGATTTCATCCTCACCCTGCTGCACCCTCCTTACCCTTTTCTCTGGGGTGGTGTTACAGAAGGCCCCTCGGAGGGTCAGGACTTTCACCTACCACCCAGTAACCATAAGGTGCCTCCCATGGTGGGATCACTAGAGACTGTGTGGGGAGCCAGAAGTCCCACCCCTGCTTGGCAATAATGAGGAGCCCCTCCACTTGAGTAACAGAGGAGGCCAGGTGGAGAATCTACTTCCACTGGGCGGTAATAAGTTGGCCCATCCCTGCTCCCCCACCTTAGCTGTTGCAGAGTAAGCCAGCTAAAACAGTAGGCTTAAATAAGATCCAGATTTGCATAACATACTCTGAAAATGTCCAGATTTCAATTGAAAATCACTCAGCATACCCCAAACCCACTTTCACCACTCTTACTCCACATTCTTATTCAGTTTCAGCACTCTTACTTGGTGCTGGAAGTTCTATCCAGTGAAATAATGCAAGAAAAGGAAATGACAGGCATACAGATCAGAATGGAAGAAATAAAACTATTTGCAGATGAAATGATCACCTACTTAGAAAATACCAAAAAATCCACCCACAAAAAGTCCTAAAACTAGCATCTAAGTTCAACAAGGCCACAGTTTATACAAAAATCAACTGCATATCTATATGCTATCAATGAACACTGATATTGAAAATACAATATAATTTGCCATCCCTCAATAAAATCAAAATAGATATAAACCTAGCAAAATGTGTACAGAACTTATATGTTAAAAATCACAAAACTCTGCTGAAAGACATTAAGGGAGAGCTAAATCAATAGACATACAGTATTCATGAATTGGAATATTCAACACAGTTAAAAAGTACTAATTCTCCCCAAATTGATATAGTAGTTTAATTCCTATCAAAATCCCAGCAAGATTTTATATGGTTGTAAATAAGATTATTGGAAACCTACGTTGCGCAAAGAAACTAGAATAGCAAAGAAGAATAAAGTGGAAAGAATCAACCTACCCAATTGTAAGATTAATTATATAGTTAAAATAATTTAGACTGGGACACCCGGGTGGCTCAGCGGTTGAGCATCTGCCTTTGGCTCAGGGTGTGATCCTGTAGTCCAGGGATCAAGTCCCACATCAGGCTCCCTGCATGGAGCCTGCTTCTGTCTCTGCCTGTGTCTCTGCCTCTCTCTCTCTCTCTCTCTCTCTCTCTCTCATAAACAAAATCTTTTTAAAAAATAAAATAATTAAGACTATATGGTATTGGTAGATGGATAAATGCACAAAACAGTAGAACAGAAGAGAGAACTAGAAACAGATCCATAAAAATATGCCCAACCTATTTTGACAAAGGTACAAAACAATATGATGGAAGAAAGATAGCTTGGTGGAGTAACTACACTCATAGGCCAAAAAATGGAGTTTGACTGAAGTCTCACACCTGTACAAAAATTAACTCAAAATGCATCAAAGGCTTCAATGTAAAATGTAAAACTATAAAACTTTTACCAAAAAGGAATAGGAAAATCTTCATGATCTAGGTCTAGATAAATAGTTTTTAGACTTATTATCAAAAGCAAGATCCATGAAAGGAAAACTTAATAAATGAGACTTTATCAGAGTTAAGAATACCATTGTTCTGTGAAAGATCCTGTTTAAGATGATGAAAAGCTACAGAAGTGGGAGAAAATTTTTGCAAACCATATATCTGACAAAGGACTAATATCTAGAATATAAAGAATTCTCAAAACCCAACAAAAAATAATAATCCAATTAGAAAATCCTCAAAGGACATGAAGAGACATTTCAACCAAGAGGATATAAAGATGGCAAATAAGCACATGAAAAACTATCCAACATCAGTAGCCATTAGGGAAATGAGAACTCAAACCACAGTGAGGTATCGCTATACACCTATCAGCATGGCTAAAATTAAAACTAATGACAACACCAAATGCTGGCAAGGATGAAGAGAAACTGGATTGTTCATATATTACTGATAAGAATGTGAAGTGATACAACCACTCTGGAAAACAGTTCAGTTTCTTAAAAAATTAAACATGCAACTACAATATGACCTAGCAGTGGCACTCCTGGGCAATTATCCCAGAAGAATGAAGACTTATGTTCACACAAAGACTTGTACAAAAAATGTTTGTAGCAGTTTTATTTGAATAGATACAATCTGGAAACAACCCAGATATCCTTCAATCAATGAATGGCTAAAGAAACTATGATCAATCTGTACCATGGAATACTATTCAGCAATAAAAAGAAACAAACTATTGATAGACACAACCATGGTAGCATGAGTGACCCCAAAGAATCTCCAGAGAGCTATTGATTGGAAAAAATATTTTAAAAATATTACAGTATTATATGATTCCATTTTTATAATGTTCTTAAAATGACAAAAGTATAGAAATCAAGAAGAGATTAATGGTTGTCAAAGGATTAAGGCAGCGTTGGGGACAGCATTTGGGCTCCTGTAGTGGTGGAAATATTCTGTAGTTTAACTTTATCAGTGTCAGTGTCCTAATAATGATACCATAGTTTTTAAGATGTTACCATTAGGGGGATCTAGGTAGAGAGCACACGGGATTGCTCTGTGTTATTTCTTAAAACACATGTGAAGCTATAATTATCTCAAAGTAAAAAAATTAATTAAAAAAATAAACCGGGGGTAGCCTGGGTGGCTCAGCGGTTTAGCACCGCCTTCAGCCCAGGGCGTGATCCTGGAGACCCAGGATCGAGTTCCGCATCAGGCTCCCTGCATGGAGCCTGCTTCTCTTTTTTTTTTTTTTTTTTTTTTTTTAAGATTTTATTTATTTGAGAGAGAGAGAAAGAGCACAAGCAGGGGGAGAAGCAGGCTCCATGCAGAGAGCCCGATGTGGGACTCGATCCAGGGTCTCCAGGATCACACCCTGGGCTGCAGGTGGCACTAAACCGCTGCGCCACCGGGGCTGCCCTGGAGCCTGCTTCTCCCTCTGCCTGTGTCTCTGCCTGCCTCTCTCTCTCTCTCTCTCTCTCGAATAAATAAATAAAATCTTTAAAAATAATAATAATAAGCTGGGGTGCTTGGCTGGCTCAGTGGAGCATGTGCTTCTTGACCTCAGAGTTGTGAGTTTGAATTCCATGGTGGGTATAGAGACTATTTAAAAATAAAATCTTTTAGGGCAGCCCAGGTGGCTCAGCAGTTTGGTGCCTGCCTTCAGCCTGTGGCATGATCCTAGAGACCTGGGATAGAGTCCCACGTCCGGCTCCTTGCCTCAAGCCTGTTTCTCCCTCTGCCGGTGTCTCTGCCTCTGTGTGTGTGTGTGTGTGTGTGTGTGTGTGTGTGTGTGTGTCTTTCATGAATGGATGAATAAAACTTTTTATTTTTATTTTTTTAAAGATTTATTTACTTATTTTTATTTATGATAGGCATAGAGAGAGAGAGAGAGAGGCAGAGACACAGGAGGAGGGAGAAGCAGGCTCCATGCAGGGAGCCCAACGCGGGATTCGATCCCGAGACTCCGGGATCGCGCCCTGGGCCAAAGGCAGGCGCCAAACCGCTGAGCCACCGAGGGATCCCCAATAAAATCTTTTTTAAAAAAATAAAAATAAATAAATAAAATCTTTTAAAAAATAAGCCCTTAAAAATAGGAGATATAATGTCATTTGTAAATGTAATGATAAAATGCACAAATCATCCCAGCTTGTTAGATACTATGCTCATCCTCAGATTCTTCAATATGTGTTCTTTTCCTGACAATTCTATGGTGGATGAGTGGGTAGGTGGATGATTTCTATATCATGCAGTTAACAATTTTTTCAAAGGAAAACATGGTTAGTGGGAAAAGCCTGGGTATACCAGTTGTTCATTGTGGGTCATCCCATGGTTCAAGGGAACACCTCATGCCCACAGCCACCATCTAGTAAAATCTCACATTCCTTCTCACCTTCAGGAAAACCACTAGTGAAGACATCACGAGCGACTGTGATCAACACCGAGGAGCCTGCAATCACAGTTGATGTGGGAAGCACCATCAAAACAGTGCAAGGAGTGAATGTGACAATTAACTGCCAAGTTGCAGGTGAGAAATGTATTCATGTGTTAATTCATCTGTTCAAATATTAATGGAGCCTAGTATCAAGCTGGGGGATACAAAGATAAATATAGATTCTATTCTCCGGGACTCAGGGGTAGTAGGAAAGCTAACCCAAGAATTTCAGTCACCCTGAAAATGGACAGTGCTACAGAAGTTTAGAGGAAAGATAAATTCTGGCTGGGACAGAGGTGGTTTCTTATTTCAGCCTTGCATACTACAGGTGCAAAGGTGGAAGCAAAGCGTGTTCCAAATAGACAAAAGAATGTGAAAAATTCATGGAAGTAGGAAAACCTCAAGACTGTAAGCGAATAGTATGTGCTTTGGTCTGGCAGGAGCCCAGAGTATAGAAATGGTGTGGAGGGGCTTAAACTTTAGTAAGGTGTGTTGCAACTGTGGCATGAAAGACCTTAAACGCTTGGCCAAGGAGTTCAGAAAAAGGCAGAAAGAGAGTGACACTGAGGAGCCATCCTTCCAGAAGAGCGAGCCAATAGCAATATGTAAAATGGATTGAAAATAGGAAATACTGGGACAGAGAGACCAGTTAAGAAGTTATAGTAGTTGGGACACCTTCCTGGTTCAGTGGGTAGAACATTTTATGTTCTTGAGCTTAGGGTTATGAGCTCAAGCCCCGTGTTGGGTGTAGAGATTACTTAAAAATAAAATCTTAAAAAAAAAAAAAAAAAAAAACCTGTCATAGTAGTTTAGAGAAGAGATAATGAAGGACCAAACTCAGGTCAATGGTAATGGAAAGGTAAAGGGTAGAGTAACATCAGAGAGATGACAGAGATAGGACCAACAGGAATCTGGAGCTTCTTCTCATCAGAAGTGGGTAGGAGTCATTAACAAAAGCAGCCAGTGCTATTAGGAGTTGTGATATAGGAATGCTTCCCAGTTGGCCTTGCAAACTCAGAGGCCTACAGGGAACAGAAAGGGAAGTGGGGAAGGAGTAGACAAAAGGGGGTGGTAGTATGCTCTTTAAAAGGGTATTTACCGGGGATCCCTGGGTGGCTCAGTGGTTTAGGGCCTGCCTTTGGCCCAGGGCATGATCCTGGAGTCCCGGGATTGAGTCCCACATCAGGCTCCCTGCATGGAGCCTGCTTCTCCCTCTGCCTGTGTCTCTGCCTCTCTCTCTCTCTCTCTCTGTGTGTGTCTCTCATGAATAAATAAATAAAATCTTAAAAATAAATAAATAAAAATAAGAAGGTATTTACCTTCAATTAAAAAGCAAAAAGTCATCAACACAGAGCCAAACAAAGCCCAGGGGCTAAATCTCCCTTCCTATGGACCACTAATGGTGCCATCTACCCTAAGGGTCTTCATTTTCACAGTGCAAAGAAATGAATGGCTATTGTGCCAGGGCCCATCTACAATCCCTTGATTGCTGTCCTTATCAGCTATACCCTCCTGTGGCACACCCACAGCTGGTTTCCCTGATTATACCCAGTGGACAGACAGTGGCACCCCTGCTTTGGGACTTTCTTTTATCTTAAATCTCTGCTTGTGATTTATAGGTCACATAACTCAGTTTAGAATAAATAGGAGGAAGATCTTAATCTAAAGCACGCTGTTTCCAAAGAATTGCCAGTCTGGTTTTCTCTGAAATATCCTGGTAGCTCCAGGAAATCAGAACCATAAATCTCTCTCTGTCATCATACATTAGCTTCTTTCTGTAAAGCTTCCCTTGGCCTGCGTATCCACCCTCATCAGTGAAACCTGCCACACCAGATCCCTTCAGGCCCTGCCCTCGCAGATAATGAGTCAGACAAACCCTCAGACAGGGCTTCCCTCGAAGGAACTGCCCTTTGTGCAGGGACCGCTGGTACAGGTAAGGCGTCTTGTGCAGAACCATCCTTCCCCACCCAATCACTGTGAACACACGCCTCAGAGACCAGACACTGCCTGGAGGTATAACAGACCATGCCAGATCTCTTCCTGAGTGCTGAGATTGGTAGGAGGAAAAGAATGGGGAGCAAGAGGCAGAGCAAGGAAGTGGGCACTTAAATTAGGAGATTGAGAGACCCAGAATCCAGGTGAGAAAGTGTCTACCATGGGAAACCAAGGACACTAAAACTCGCTTTGGCCAAGTTCTTTCATGCCATTTGGTGCCCTGTCTTCTTGACTTCATCCAGAGACTTGCTCTTGGTGATTGCTTCGTGAGATCTCAGGTTGTCGTGCCCAGTTTTTGGCCTGGCCATGCACAGTACAGTTTTTATTTTTATTTTTTTTTTCATAGAATCATTGGTGTTAATCATGGCTAACTGAAATACATCTGGGTGTCTTTGTCATTATGCCTTTTGTTAAATAAGACATTTATTCAAAATGGTGGACAAGAGTCTGCTTTTGATTACACAGTAGGTCATGAATTTGCTGAACAAAGAAATCATCCTTGAGCTACGTCTCCCGTCAAAATACTGAGTGTTGTAACGCTCAATGGCAGTAGGAATTACTTTTACAAATACAACTGGCTCATTGCTCTCTTTTGGTGTAATTTTACTGGCTATTTTATAGTCTATATTAAGCATATTACATAATTTATGTAGAGTAACTTATGTACTTATACATTTGAGTTGCTAGCTATTTCTCATTAAATAACTCTTTGTACATAGGTGCTTTCAACTTGTAATATGCAGCCTCACAAATTCTTCCCAACCCTTAAACATAACAAATATTAAGCCATGAGTATGATGAGCATTCTTTTTGAAAGGTGATCCAATCCAGTCACTCCCATACTTTTTCTCTATTTGAGAAGAGTTCAAAAGGCCTAGTAGGAGATAAAGGGTTAGAGGAGGAGGGAGTAGTATTTCAGTCATTGGGACCAGTATGTACAAAGGGCCTGAGGTAGCAAGAGCAGGCTGCCTCTAAAGGAGTAAAATGGCTGGGGTGGCAGTAGTATAGATAGCAGAGAAGAAAGTAGCATGACATGTGGCTGGAGTGTGGAGGAGAGCAGACAAGGGCTAGATCTTGCATACTCTCATAGATTATGGTACAATTTGACATTTTGTTCTAAGAGCAAAGGAAGCTTTTGGAAGGAAGCTTTGGAAGGAGATAAAATTATCAGGACTGGTGATGTAGAAATAGTTGATCAGTGACAGGCAGTATATTCATTGGCATAGGCTAGACTATGGTAATAAGTAGACCCCCAAATATGTCATGGATCAAACACAATAGAAGTTTATTATTGTTTACCTGAGAGTCCAAAGAGCTGGCTGCCCCACACAGTCAGGGTCACAGAATGCTTGTGGATCTATTATTTAAAACTCGTGCCCTCCAAATTCTCCTCAAGGGTTATCTCTAACTTGTCAACCAGAAGAGGGGAAAGATAAAGCTTGGAGGATGGTTGGGAAGGTTTTTAAGGGCCACACCTGGAAGCAACACACACTTCAGAAAAGGTCAGAAAATGCTATACTGTTGTTCCTGAACTGTCAGAGTCTTACTTTCTACATTGAAAATTAACCTTTCTGCTATAGCTGTAACACCATGATTATTGTTAGGAGGGGTTTCTCACTTACCACTTCTCACTGTCCCTCTTGATCACATGGTCACTCCCCACTATAAGGGATACTGAGCAATGTAGCCTAGATGGGCACCCAGGAAAAAGAAGGAAACAGGTTTGGTGGTGAACAGCTATCAGTATCTGCCCCATTCAGTATGGGGAAATGTGGAAAGCTGAAAACATCCTTTCCAGACTTCCATGGTTCTTTAGAATAATTGCCAAAGCTGACATTTAAGTTACTATAGTCTTTTCTCGCACCAAGCCATCGAAGACACTTCTAAAGTGCATCAAGGTACACAAGATACTGCACCTTGAAATGCTGCCAGGCTTCCAGGATGCAAGCAGCCTTCCAAATATAGCAAGCAGGCTGGTTAGCAAGAGTATCCTGTCTGGGATTTTAAAAAAGAATATTATAGCATCACCCTACCTGGTCGCTCCATGGAGATTAAAGGCACTAATCCCTGCAATCCTGTCAAGTTACAACCCATTACGACCAGACTCATTTATTGATCCTTTCAAGCAATATAGAGAGCATTGTGTTGTTGATAAGATATGCCACCAAGGGGGAAAAGTAAAAACAGAGTTTTTTCCTCCCCTGTTTTAGACACAAATCATACCAGGGAGTCCAGAGTGTGGAGCCTATCCAAGTAACTTGTCAACAGCACAGTTTTGGACTTTGGTAGAGTATATTTTCTGACATTTCTTTCAGTAAAATGTGTGGTCACATCACAACAGCCTAAAAAAAAAAAAAAAAAAAAAAAACCCCACCCACACCCTGACCAGCTTCTCAACAAGAAAAGAACTAACAAAGCCAGCACATATGGGTTCTAGAAACCCCTCCTAACAATAATCATGGTGTTACAGCTATAGCAGAAAGGTTAATTTTCAAAGTAGGAAGTAAGACTCTGACAGTTCAGAAACAACAGTATAGCATTTTCTGACCTTTTCTGAAGAGGCAGTTGGGTACAATGGCAGGCAGTGTGGGGCACAGGTTAGGATGGGGATCCATGGCATATGAGTTTGGATCTCCACCCTGCCGTTTGTAGGTCACTGATTTGGCCATGGAATGAGGAGTAGGGAGAGACAGAGGCTCTGTCCCCTTCACCAGTCCAGGATCCAAACTAACATCACTTTAGACAGATTTTTTTAATCTCTTTGAAAAATGTAATTATCTTTATAAAATGTTTGGCTTATAGCAGAATGTTCTTTCTCCTTTCCTGACATGCTCAGGATATTTTGCACAGCTCCTGACTTGTGTGCTCCCTGGGTTCAGGTACTCTAACGTCAACATTGGGCATGGGTATCTGCTACCTTTTCAAGGGACTCTGTCTTAAATAGTGGCTGGTGATGTTTTCTAAAGGCTCATTATCATCTCTTGAGAGAAAAAGAAAAAAGAGCTCTCTGAGGCTTCGCTGCTTTTTCCTCTATCTTTTCTCTATGTTTATAAGATGTCAGAGTCTGTCAGGAAAGGGACTAAAACTATTCTGAAGCACCTTGTTGGTGTTATCCTCTGCCCACAGTCCCAAGCAGGAAGCCCCCAAAATGTGACACCAGACACAACTCCTTCATCAGCGAATTTTGATGCAGGTCCCTGCTTGAGTGAGCCTGACAAATGTTTGCTAATAAATATATTAAAGAATGAGTCCTACATAATTTCTCTGCCTTTGGCACTGCCATCATTTCTCTGATTTTAGCTGTACAGAGACTGGAGGCAATGTCCTTCTACCCTCTGCTCTCCTGAACGTTTGCATTTCTCCCATGAGCCCCCCCACCCTGCTCCTGGAAAATTCAGTCCTTTTGTAAGCACCCTGTCTTACCGTGGCAAACACTCCTATTTCATGGGGGACATGAGGCAGAGTGATTAAGAGAACAGAAGAGGCTGGGACCCACTTCCTGGGAAATGGCTCCAAGTCTCTCTCAGGGCCTGGGTTCTCTCCCTCCACCTCTTGTTTCTCACCTTCCCACCCCCACCCCCACCCCCCCATTTCCTCTCTTCTCCTACATGTCTCTGCCTCTGGCTATCATGCAGGACCATGGGCCCTTCCAGAGAAGGACACGCTGGGAGCAGCAGGAAATCTTGCTGCAGAAATGTCCATGTTGCAAGATCCTCACAGGTGTTGGTGCTGGAGACGCACACACCACCCCCTCAGCACAGTGGTGGACAGTGTTAGATTAGATCCCCTGTTTGCTTAGTGGAACCGAAGACCCGTTTAGTCCAACTCCCTTACTCTACCTCTCTTGCTCTAGAACAGCCCTCAGTCCCACTGGGGACTGTGTGCTCACTGCCCACAGCACTCTTCCAAAGATTGAGCCAACATACATGCTGCACATGAGTGACTCATAGCAAGGGAAATACTTGTGGAAAATAATTTGTAGAACCTCGCTTTTCCTTGTGCTTTCAGGAGAGAAATGGCAGGGAGTGTTTTCTTCAGCTGACCTTTCAGAGACTGTCTCTTGAATGCTGTGGATTTCTTTTTTTTACATAAAAATTAAGCTCATGTTCCTAAGTCCAAGCTGGCATGGCCAGGCATGTGATGCTCTTGCTCTCCCTAGTGGTGCTGCAATGAAAAATCAGCTCTCTGCCTCTTACCTGCATCTTTTGTCCAGGTATATTCAGAGGCTGTGCCAACCTGGGCCTCCTCCTGCATTTGAGCAACAGGTGTCCTGAGACATGCCTCTCCCCGATGTGACAAGCATGCAGTATCCAAGTCTTCACCCCGTTCAGTAGCCCTGCCTCCTCCTTCCAGCCAGTTTAGTGATCCTTAGTGATTCTCATTAAATTATTGGTAATTGGAATAAAAGAGAAAACTGGAGAGTCACTCCTCTATTCTTTATAATAGGGAGGAAGGCCCTACAGATTGGCCAAGCACTTTCACCACCCCGTTGCACCACTGTTCTAGGCCTGCCCGAGGCAGCAGAGCAGCCAGGAAACCAGTGAATTCCCAGAATGCAGTTCGTCTTTAGTGAAGGAGTGTGAAACCACCTTCCCACCTCCACCCCACTTTCTCCTACTGGGAGCTCAGGAGGAGCAAGTGCCCAGGGGGGCATAATAACTGCTACTGAGCTGGGTGTTACGGAGTAGACTGCTGGTAAATTCAGTTCATCAGATTCAAAGAAAAGGAACAGATACACAGGTAATCCCTTGAAGATGTCTCCAGTAGGAGACCAGTATCCTCTATCCTCACCAGCAGGCTCTATCCTCACCAGCAGGCTGCCCATTAAAGGCAACACTGCCCTTGCCCCAAGGACAGAATCTAGCCCCAGTTCAGAAAAGCACAGGACCAAAGGCCAAGCCCTTTGACTCTTCCAGCCTTGACTCCCATTTGCCAGGATTTGATATTATAAACATACCCTGGATACACACCCAAGAGCTCTGAGTAAACTTTTTGAGCTAGACCAGCAGGCTGGGTGGTACGAGGAATGGAGCTTTCTGCTCCCCAGAGACCTGTGAATTGATGCCACAGATTTTCTGTCTCCTAACTCACTCAGAGCTCAGCCTGCTACAGAGCCTCCTATGCAGACTCTCTTAGAAGGCTTGTTCTGAACCGGGGCTTGTTTACCAGCATGGCAACCACAGGGAAACCTAAAGGATTAAGGCTGTCCCCTTGTCTTAGCCTACTGAGGCTGCTATTACAAATTATCCATGGACTAGGTGGCTTAAATGTCTGAAATGTATTTCTCATCTTACTGGAGGCTGAGAAGTCCGAGCTCAATGCAGGTCCTGCTGAGAGCTCTTTTCCTGGATTGCAGCCAGTCATGTGTACTGACTGAGAGAGAGAGAGAGAGAGAGAGAGAGAGAGAAAGAGAGGAGAAGGGGAGGAGAGAGGGGAGAGAGGAGAGAGGAGAGGGCGCACTAGCTTTCTGGTCTCTTCTTACGAGGGCACTGATCCCATCATGACAACCCCGCCTTCATGACCTTACCTAAACCTAATTACCTCCAAATACTGTACCATTAGAGGTGGTTAGCACTTCAACACAGGAGTTTGGGGAGGAACACATTCAAGCAGTGACACCCCTAGAGGACAGAGCCCAGCTTCCAAAGACAGATACTCAGTCCTAACTCTGCGCACCCTTCCCAGCTCTCTCCCACAGACAACAAAGATGGACTGAGGAAAGAGCCGACTTCTTTCTTTTTGTCTCTTTCTTTTGTCTCTTTTTCTGTGGTGCTACTGACCACAGCTCTCTGTTCTCTCGTTCTAAGAAAGCACAAAGGCTCCAAAAATTACAGGCATGTTCTCTATGTATCATGTCAATTCTGGTATGGTTCCAGCAGCTTTCATTTGTCTAGTTCATACTAGACAAGATACTAATAGTTTGTAGCTTTTAACTTTTTACTAAAGTGTAATATCTGTATAGAAAAGGATACATATCATAAAGGTGCCAAGCCCCCCCAAACCAGCCCTCGGGTCAAGAACCAGAGAATTACCAGAGACCAAGAGCCTCATCCCCACCTACTGACAACTCCTCCCTGTTTGTCCTTCCCTCTCACAGGAGTCACCTTCCTGGCTGCTAACAGCACAGATTGATGTTCTCTTATCAGTTTTTGTTTTTCACTTACAGAAATGAGATCATACAGAATGTAGTCTTTTGTGTCTAGCTTTTCTTAGTGCTTATTTCATGTGGTTGTCAGGTTCTTAGGCTTATCCAAGCTTTCTCCAAAGAACTTGGGTACTTTCCTTCCACCTTGGCAAGTGCCCTTTACCAGTTGCCCCCTTCCTGTGCTGTGAATTGGCCTCTCTTCCTACCTCATCAGTGTGAGTTTTAAAAGGTAAAAGACCTCCAGACAACAGAGACGTCACAGGCATTATTTAGTGTGGCCAGAGGATGGTGGAGATGCCCAGGCAGATGCTTCCTGGAGAGGAGCCCCGGGGACGGTCCGCCGAGTGGCTCTAACTCTCCAGAGTCACCTGAATGTGTTTAGCTGATGAGTTTATATAAAAAAAATATATGTATATATTTTTTTCCTTCCTAGGTGTGCCTGAAGCCGAAGTCACTTGGTTCAGGAATAAAAGCAAACTGGGCTCGCCTCACCATGTGCATGAGGGCTCCTTGCTGCTCACAGATGTGTCCCCCTCTGATCAGGGCCTGTACTCCTGCAGGGCAGCCAATCTGCATGGAGAGCTGACCGAGAACACGCAGCTGCTGCTCCTAGGTAAACAGCTCGAGGGCCACTGCCCAACCCACACTCCACTTCCCTTTTCCCCTAATCCAGTGAAGTACACAAAAGCAATATCCCTTCCCTTCTTCCCACATGAGGGCCTTCCAGTAGGAAAAACACAAACTTGGGGGCCGGGCAGATGTCATTTTGAACACCGGCTCTAATGTTTATTCACCACGTGACCTTGGGCGACTCACTTAGCTTTACTAAGCCCTAGAAGCTGGCCTTGATGTGGACGCATGACAAGGATCCCCTATCTAAGGGGAGGCAGTTGTTAGAGCTAAAGAAGTTATTTTTAATTCCTTCTGTGTTAGGGACTTCTTTGAAAATCAGATGAAAGTTATAGATCATCCCCCTCCAGAAAAACTCATACATACAAAATTTTTCATATAATTTCATAAAGTTCATAGTCCAGCCCACCTGAAGTCTACACAGGCAATTGAATTTAAAATTAAATTCAAAAAAATAATAAAAATAAAAATCCACACAGGCACTCCCCTGACTTAGTCCATTCAGGCTGCTAAAACAAATACCACAAACTGGGTAGCTTATAACAAGAGAATTTTATTTCTCGCAACTCTCAGGGCTAGAAGTCCAGGATCAGGATGCCAACATGGCCAGTTCTGGTAAAGCCCCTATTCTGGGTGCAGACTGCTGGCTTCTTGCTGTGTCTTCCCATAGCAGAAGGAACAAGCCAGCTCCCTGGGGTCTCATTTATTGGGCACTGATTGCAATCGTGAAGGCTCTGCTTCATCTCCCAAAGGCCCCATCACCTTGGGGGGTTAGGACTTCACATATAAATTTGAAGGGACATAAACATTCAAAATATAGTACCCTCAAATATAAGAACCCTTGACTAAAGAGTCCAACGCAATTCTTGGCATAACATAGATTTTAGAAATAACAACCACTGGGACACCATCCAGTATTCAGTGTTGCCCAGTGCTGGACTCAGCCGTGTAGGGACAGTAATCCTTTTATCCCCTGGAATAGGGACCCTGGGCTTATCTTCCCCCACAGAGTCTGGAACTTTTGGGATGTAATAAAAAAAATCTTGTTTTTGTCTTACCTTTTTTTTTTTTAAGCAACAATTAGATCCCTCATGTTAGTTTTCTCACTAAGAGAAAGCTATCATTCTAAGAAAAAAAAAAAAAAAAGAGGAAACTGTGAGCAATATGAAGAATCACACGCCATACATACATACACATACATACATTACAGACCTCCTCGGGGAAAAATAATTAAACTTTGGACTTGTATTTCTATACCCCCAATTGATGATAGACCAAAGCCTAGGGTCCCTAGCCCCTGCCCACTCAGGTTTCAGAGAGGCCCAGGTGGGTTTTCATCTCACCAGTGGCTGCATAAACCTCCAGTCATCTTAGAAAGCCACGGAAAAGCAGCTCAGTGAAGGACGTCATTTGTTCTGTGTTGGGTTGCATCTGGCTGAGCTGTGTGCGAGTCTGAAGCCCGGATCCTGGGCCCCGGACACTGTTGCCCCACACTGAGCTATGGTGCTTACTGTAGGCTTTTCCTCCATAATAAGCCTTGCTTGGTGCCTGCACTGACAGAGATGAAAGCCCAGGATGTGCAGTTGCTACTGTAGCTCTGTCAATGAAGTGCGCACGATCTGCCAGCCAGCTCTTGCAGGGCTGCAACTGTAAAACAGCGTGACTGTGAACACGGAGCTAGACGAGCATGACGCCTTCCCCTTTTCATCAAATGTGATGCAAAAAAAAAAAAAAAAATCTGTGGTTTGACTCTTAAGTTTAGGGCTTTTCTTCATCAGAAGCCATGGTTTATTAAGCCGAGTATTTTTAGTTTTCTAGATGCCTTATGAACACAGAAATAATCTTTTCTTGTATTTTAATCAGCCAAAAATGTTGCTTAATTTTTAAAGACGGACTTCATGTATAAAACAGGTTTCACACCAAGCTCTCCAACTTAACCCGTGGCATGGAGACTTGAAATGTAATGAGACTTTAATTCCTTTATTCCTGTAGCCATTGAATGAATATTCATTACATATTGCCTCTACGTTTCATCTCAAGCATTAGGATAAATTTAAGAGGTGACCTCTGACCTTGGGGAATTTACAGTTTCCCCTGGAAGATCAAATGGGCATACACCAAAGAAAAACAATATGATTAATGCTCTAAGGGCATTAGGAGAGGCTGACATTTGGCCCAAGAAGATTTGATGGTTTTGAAAATGGGACATAGCCTCCCTTTTTGGCTTTTAGGAAATAAGCAAAGGTTTTCTTGAGTTTAATGTTCTTTTTTTTAAGATTTTTTATTTATTTGAGAGAGAGAGAGAGCACAAGTGGGAAGGGCAGAGGGAGGGAGAGAAACTCAAGCAGACTCCCCACTGAGCAGGGAGCTTGACAAGGAGCTGGATCCCACGACCCCAAGATCATGACCTGAACTGAAACAAGTGCTGACACTTAACCGACTGACCACTCAAGCATCCCTTCAATTAAAATTCTTGAGGGAATATTCTGTATTCAATTACAGTATTCTCAAGACAGTATTAAAAAAATGAGTGATGGGCATTAAGGAAGGCACTTACTGGGATGAGCACTGGGTCTTGTGTATATGTAATGAATCACAGAATTCTCCTAAAACCAGTAATGCACTGTATGTTAGCTAACTTGAATTTAAATTTTAAAAATTAATTAATTAAGTTTTTAAAAAATAAAAAGGATGAGAAGAGAGTCTAGGTTGGAGTAAAC
Organism: Canis aureus; assembly: GCF_053574225.1. Classification (NCBI taxonomy): domain Eukaryota; kingdom Metazoa; phylum Chordata; class Mammalia; order Carnivora; family Canidae; genus Canis; species Canis aureus. The sequence goes on from NC_135620.1 coordinate 40,259,877, forward strand.
TGCTACCATCAGTTCCTAAAATCTTGGTATTTGAGAGTAGAAATAGATCTGGGAAATGATGAATTTCCTCATCCTCTTATAGACAAGGAAACAGGTTCTGAGGAATTAAGTGACTTGCCCAAGCTAATGAATGACAGAGCCACAGCTCAAACAGAGGGTCCCTGGGCCCAGACATGATGTTTTCACCCTATACCATATAAAGAATATTTTTAAATTATATATAACATATATGTCTTTATAATTTTTAAACGTATATGTATTAAAATCTCAAGCTCATCATTGTTTTCTGTATGCAGTGGTCTTTTGCAGTCAAGGCAGAGTAGATGGAAGGTATATTTTTTAAGATTTATTTATTTATTCATGAGAGACACACAGAGAGATGCAGAGACACAGGCAGAGGAAGACACAGGCTCCCCATAGGGAGCCAGCTGTGGAATTCGATTCCAGAACCCCAAGATCACAACCTAAACGGAAGGGAGACATTCAACCACTGAGCCACCCAGGCATCCCAACAGAAAGTATATTTCTGAAGCAGACTCGGAAGTCATCATGACTTATTTGCCACCCTTAACAAGTATCTGCAAGTATCTGACAGGGAGACAGACACATAAGAGGTCCTCACTGAACACTGATGATATGACCATCAGTTGAAGAAATATTCCTGCTTCCCCTAAGATTCCAACAAGTCTCTAGAGAAAAAGATGGGAGCCTGCCTTGTGAGACATGGGAAGCCCAGGCAACAGGATTCTCCTTTTCCCAGAGAATCTGGAATCCTCTCACTACCAGGTTCCCTCTTTATTTGTCCAGTGAAAATGATAAGCCACTATAATTCCCATTTTTGTCACTTTGGGCTCTGATTAACCAGACCCTTGATGACTTCAGCCCTACTACTCCTTCTAAGATTTGGAAGAAAAAGTCATCCCTGTCCTGCTTATCTGGTCCTACCTGAGCATAAAATCCAGACCACTAAGCAGATTAACTTCATCAACTTCACAAATAAACCTTTTTCTTTGTAGAAAATGCCACTCGTTGAGTAAGAAATTTCTGGGTCACCCAGATGGTGCAGTCGATTAAGTACCTGATTCTTTATTTTGGCTCAGGTCATGATCTCAGTCGGGGTCATGAGATTGAGCCCCATGTTGGGCTCTGTGCAGGGCATGAAGTCTGCTTTAGGTTCTCTCTATCCCTCTCTTTTTCCGTGTGCCTCTCTCTCCACCCTCACACGTGTACATGCTCTCTCTCTAAAATAAAAAATTCCTATGGTGATGTATCCATATCTGTGGGGATAATAAAGTGCTCTAAAGGATGCCATAAGAGTTAAATGGAAAAAGAAATGAAAACTATTTAACACAAGACTTGGCATATAATAAATGCTGAAGAAGTGTTGGCTTTTAAAAGTATTTTTATAATATGGTTTAATTTGCCTACACATTTATAGGGACCCAGTGGTCCTGTGGTATAAAGTGGTATACAGTAAGGAACTCCTAAAATCAACACGCCTGATTCTTATTACTGATCTTATTGGTTTGGGCATCAAATATTAAGCTTGAAATTCAGACTCATCTTAATAGGCACACCTTCTCTGTGGGAAAAAAACAATGCTGAGTGGCAACCATAACAATGCCTGCCTTACACACATGCCCACCTCTCCTTCCCCACTTAATACAGCCTTCATGCTTTAATCTGCCTGACTCCCCATCTGCCTTCCCATAGATCCCCCCCAAGTCCCCACGCAGTTGGAAGACATCAGGGCATTGCTTTCAGCCACTGGACCGAACCTTCCTTCAGTGCTGACATCTCCTCTGGGAGCACAGCTGGTCCTGGATCCTGGGAATTCCGCTCTCGTTGGTGAGTCCAGATCTCTGGAACATTGGGCAGAAATCCAGGGCTGGACAGGATTTATGGATGGGTGACTGCTTGCAGGTGGGGGGGAGAGAGCAGTAGGGGGTGGCCAACAGGAAATCACTAAATTGCCTACAGAATCCAGACTCACCAGTGGAAACTTGGCTGACTTTCCATGTGAGGTGAGTGCAGACCTTAGTCTGGACTCAAGTTTGTCTAGATTCCAACATGGCTCCTTTCTGAATCCTCCTGGGTTAATGCCACAGTCCAGATCCTCTCAATCAGATTGACTCACTGAACAGTAAGTAAAGAGCAAAGCAGTAAAAATACCTCCTCTATCTGCTCTCCCCTTGCCACCCCTACCCCCAGAATGCCCCCATGACCTTCTCACAACTAAGCTAGAGCTATAACCAGCTCTCGAGAGAAAGCTAGATAATTCTAGATTTAGGCTAGCTTCCTATATCCAGGGCCTGAAACCAACCCAGATGGACTCCTCAAGCAAGTGTTTAAATAACTTTACCAAGTACAGCTTCCCTGGCATCTGTCAATGGGAACTTTCACCAAGTTATTGTCCACATGGCTGGTGCTCACTGGTAGCAGAGAGAGGTTTGCAGGAGCATCCATGTCCTGATACCTTCACACCAGAATCATGGAGATGCCACAGAACCCTCAAGGTGAAAGAGAATAATTATCTGCCTTCAAAGGCCTGGAAACAAAAACCAGTCTACAAAATGGAGAAAATCTTCATGCTAACTCTTTGTGGTGCCAAATGTTAGTAATGGTAACTAAAATTATTCCCTTGGCTCAAAGCTAAAAGTTTCTCTTTTCTCTTCCCCATCACCCAGCAAAGAGCAAGAGGCAAAAAGGTACTAGTCATACTGGTGAATACTTATCAACATGGCCACAAGGATTGGCATCTCTCGGATTACAAACAGAAAGATTAACTTCAGTTTTCATTATCATCTAAAATTAAGAATGCTCATAGTATATGAGCATAAGCTTATAATTTCTCTATTTCTGATCTGATCCTAAAAATAAGGCACATATAATGACAAGTAGCCCTACTCCATCTCCCATAACTTAAACAAACTTGGCGTTGAGTTTTTTCTACATCATGTTAATCAGAATTCATAGAAGTTTCAAACTGCGGTTTGTTTGGTTTTTTTTTTGGCTTATAAATGGTAAATTTATTCCAAATTAAGTGTGAGCATTGTAAACTTTTATTTTAGACTCATCACTATGAGAAATTGTAATAAATATTAATCATAGCCCAGTCACTAACAGAATGTGCAGCAATTGTTTATTTTCAAGTTCAGTAACTCTTGGGTCATTCAGGTGCCATTCAGCATGCTGGAAAAATTAACCTGCTCATATTTTTTCCATGATAGTTTTACTTTCTTTTGCCCTTATTCTGGAATAATATTTTGTCTTATTGTAGCCATGAGCAATAAGAATTTATTGTGCTTTATGCCGCTGCATTCCATCACTAGTTTATAGTGCTTTGTTACCTTAGACTGGTATTTAAATCTAACAGTTGAGAGACATCATAATACCCTAGTTCACATCCAGACTGCTCCATTTTAATGCAACAGTGAGTCGGTAACCATAAAGTCTCTGAATGCAACTGCTTGGGCAACATGGACTCTAGTGGTAAATGTTGATGCTTCACCAGCACTGTAGAAGTAGGAGGGATCTACATGGAATTGTGGAGATGAGTTAAGAAGTGATGCCAAGTATCAAGACTCTAAGAAGTTAGTCATTTGAAACAGACCAGGGCCTAACTAATGCTTTGGAGCTGAGCACAAAAGGTTGGGTGGGATTCACATATGCAGCAAGGAAGGGAAATAGACATTGAGGGAATAGAAGGTACCATCAGCCTGGTGTTGATAATGTGTGGGATATATATCAGGCATCTGTACAGAAATAACTATAAAATAGCACTGCTTTAAAAGTGATGATGGGCAGTTAAACTGTGTTAGAAACTAGGTCATTTGAAGGAACAAGGCTTGGCCAGAGCTTGTCCACTCCAATTGAGCTTGAACCCTCACCCCAAGAATTCTAATACCCTCCTCCATCTTGAGCCTCCCCAGCTATTGACTCATCCTGATATGGTAGTCTGGTTGCTCTTTTTGGACTGGTTCCCATGCCTGGCTCCTGTTGGTAGCCCTTTTACACCATGTTGCCTGCTCTGGGTACAAAAATAGGTCAGGGAGGCAAGTCTGTGTAGGGTTACTGAGAGCTTAGAATGGTAAGCAGTGTCAAAATGTGGAGGACCTTGATTATTAGACTGGAGAAATAGATTTACTATGTGGGACAGATCTTTAGGGAGTTTTTAAGTAGGAGAATGATATAGTAAAAGTAATATTTGAAAGAATTAATCTGGTATTCTGTAAGAGTAATCAATAGCAGGAGCAATTTAAGGAAGAAGCCCTATTTTGAGCCTAACGATGTTCTAGACCAGGGTGAAAATAGGTGGCCATGATACTGTTAATTGCCCCTTCCACAACCCATACATCTCCAATCAATCATACTATCTTTTCATTTAGCCCACATGCTGCCTTGGAATTTATTCTAACATTCCCACCAAGCATGGTGGCAGTCAATATATAGGATAAAAGCCATTTGCCAATCCTGTTGTGGCCAGTAAATAGTGACATTCCTGTGTATTCTCCCATTGATGAGATTAGTTCTCGGAATCTGTTGGCTGTGACAGATTCAGAGAACTTCATGATTCTGTGGCACAGGTAGGGATAATAACTCATGGACCTTGATTCTCATGTTTTCGTGGAAAAGAGAAAAGAAGGGAGATCGGCATTTTTTTAAAGCCATATATTAAAGCTAACTCTTCTCTGTTAAGACCCAGGTGTTGAGATTCCCATTATGTGATTTTATTCCAGAAATGACTGTTTTAGTTGACAGACATTCTGGCATTGATTTCACTTCAAGCCATTGTGGGAACTTTCAATAAGGAATGTACATCGAGCAACACAGGCATAGAGCCCTGTAGGCCTCACTTTCCATAACTGTAAGTGAAATCTTGGGACCAGGGAATCCATTTTTGCTCTCACACCCTTTGCTGTATGACACAGACATGGAATATAGCCAGTGGAGGCTCAACTAAGCAGAGTGGACCCAACCTAACCATTTCCATTTTCCTAGACAAGATGGGTGCTAATTTTCTGTCTGTATTTTACAGATTTTCTTCCTGCTGGGAGGCCTGAACTGTGCCAACTGCTATAGAGGGCAAGGTCCATGCCACCTTCCTTTCATGGTCTGAGTCTAGGTCCCAGGGCTCCAATTTTAGAGCAGCAGTATCTCAGGCCTCCCCATAAACCTACACACTTTTGCAGCCTTCTGTTCAATTTTGGGGGTTCTCTAAGACTCAAAATTAATGACTCACAGTATCATTTATAGGGCATTAGCATTAGTATTATGCAAAAACTAATGTTTGCTAGTCATTTGCATTCATTTATGAGTTGCCTGTCAGTTCCTTTGTTCATTTATTGATAGGTATTTATCTTATTTTAATGATTTATAAGATACAATACATATTTATATATGTTGGACATACATTTGACACAAAAGGTTTTTAACAGCCTAAGAAATAATTGGCGTTGGCATAAATGAGTAACATATATTTAAAGTCTAAAGTTTGATGTTCTAATACATGGATACACCTATGAAACCATCACTACAGTCAATGTAATGAACATATTCATCATCCGCAAAAGTTACCTCAATGCCCTTTTATAAAATCATGCCTTGGGGCACTGGGTGAATCAGTGGTTGAGCATCTGCCTTTGGCTCAGGTCGTGATCCCAGAGGTCCTGGGATTGAGTCCCACATCAGGCTCCCCACAGAGAGCCTGCTTCTCCCTCTGCCTATGTCTCTGCCTCTCTCTGTATGTCTTTCATGAATGAATAAATAAATAAATAAATAAATAAATAAATAAATAAATAAATAACTTTTTTTTAAAAATCATGCCTTCACACTCTTGCCCCACCACATGTCTACCCCCCAGCAACCATCAATCTGCTTTCAGCATAGATAAATTAGATTAGATTTCTAGAATGTCTTATACAAGGACTCATACTTTGGGAGGAATGGCTTCTTTCACTCAGGATAATTATTTTGGCATTCATCCATATTGTAACGTGCGTCAACAGTGCATGTTCCTATCAACTAATGTTCCATTGTAGAGATGGACTACAGTTTGTTTAATCACCTACTTGTTGAGGGATAGAATGGTCATTTCCAGTTTCTGGTTGTTACAAAAGAAGTTGCTATAGTTATTCATCTACTCATCTTTGTATGGACTTACACTTTCATTTCTCTTGATTAAACACCTAGAAGTGACATGGCTGGATCACATAATAGGTGTTTGTTTAACATTTTAAGAAACAGCCAGACTGTTTTCCAAACAGTCTTCCAGACTTTTTCCAAAGTAGTTGGATTACTTTACATTCCCACCAGCAGTGTCTGACAGTTTAGTTTCTCCACATTCTCAAAAGTACTTGCTACAGTCAGTCTTTTTAATTTTAGACATTCTGTTAGGTCTGCAGTGGTTTCTTTTTGTGATTTTATTTTGTGTTTTCCTGATAAGTAATAGTGTTGAGCATCTTTTCCTGTGCTATTTGCCATCCTGATTTCTCGTTGGGTGAAGTGTCTATTCAATTTTTCCCTGTTTTTTTAAATTGGGTTGTTTGTTTACATATTGAATTTTGATAGTTCTCTATATACTTTAAATTCAAGTCTTTTATCAGATAAATAAATTTCCAAATATTTTGTCCCAGTCAGTGGTTGTCTTTTTACTCTTTTAGTGTCTTTCAAAAAGCAGAATATTTTAATTTTGATGAAGTTCAACCTATTCATTCTTTTCTTTTATAGGTGGTTCTTTTGCTATTGTATTCAGGAAATTTTGCCTACTCCAAGGTACCAAAGATCTTCTCTCATGTTTTCTTCCAGAGGCTTTATATCCATATTGTATAGATTTAGGTTTAACAGTTAGGTCTATCATTTCCTTTGAGTTTGTTTTTACCTAAGATGTGAGGTATATATTGAAGTTCATTCTTATGCATATGGTTACCCAAAGTGTTCCACTACCATTTGTTGAAAAGGTTATTCTTTCTCCACTGAATTGCCTTGGCACCTTTGTGGAAAATCAGTTGTCATTATATGTGTGGGTATATTTCCAGACCATTCTGTTTCAGTGATATATTTGTCTCTTTACACCAATACCACACATATTTATAGTCTCTATACACCAATACCACATTCTGCCCAACAACTTATGAATCATGAGGCTTTCCAGCCTGGCTGATAGGAACAGGTGCTATTCTGTACCTCTGTGAGCACCAGAAACTGCTACCTCTAATTCTTTCCCTTTTTTCTGCCTCTGATAGTCCTTTACATGCATACACAGATGGGTGTTTTACTGAATACTCAAGGGGGATCTTCTGCAGATTTTAGGAATTCATTTATTCATTTCCTGTCTCTGTGCATTCCTCTCTTCTCTGATACTCCTTTCTGTAAGCTGGAGTCACTTTGTCCTCCCTGTGCATTCAGGTCCCTCTCCTAAACTCATGAGTCCACTGGGCACCACCTGGGTTTCCCTGTGTTGCAGCCTGGAAGCTCTCAAGGCACTGAGCTGCAGCAGCATTATTCTGTTTCCTATTTCTTAGGGAAGTGTCCTTCACTGCCTAATGTCCAGTGTCTTGAAAACCATTGCTGCTTATACTTTGTTCATTTTTTTATTATTTTAAGCAGAAAAGCAAATTTAGTCTCTTACTCCATTTTGAAACAGGCATACAGATATGTGTATATATATGTGTGTATATATACATATAAATTATATATACACACACATAAATATGATGTGTATGTTTTATATTTGCCTAGACTAAGCTGATACCCAGATTTGGCAATCACATTCTAGAATTATTACATAAACACTTTTAAGAGATAATGCCCGGGTGGCAAACTACAATCCCCGGGCCAAATCTAGATCACCACTTATTTTGGTAAATAAAATTTTATTGGCATACAGCCATACCCATTTATTTACCTATGTATTGTCTATGACTTCTTTCACTCCATAATGGGAGAGTCAAATACTTGTGACAGAAACCATATGGCCCAGGAGCCTAAAATATTTCCTTTCTAGTCCTTTACAGAAAATGCTTGCTAATCACTAATCCATCCACTTCATTATGTAAAAGGATACCAAGGTCTACAGTGGTGATCACACATCTGTTTCTGAGGAGGACCATACTCAGCCCCGTACTACTCTGTCCTCTATCCTGTCACCAGATTAGGCTTTCTCCATGAAGTAAAAGAGCCTAAAAGAAAAATGCAATGCAACAAACCTAATTTATAGTAGTAGAGATCTTTCTCAGGAAGATCAGGAAAGAGAAAATCTGGATTATAAATATCCCTAGATTTTTTTCAAAATTAGATGACCTTGGGTGCTTCCAGGAACAAAACACACAATTATATATGGCTTACAAAAAACAGTTCAGTCTCTTATCTCAGCCTATATTATTTAGATCCAGAACCTATTAGGATGTCTCTCAGAATATATCCACAGGATTTGGTCTCCCCCCTTATATTTAGTCCCAAACTCTCCTTCCTCATGAGTGAGCAAGCCGTGATGCCCCAGTCAGAGGGACTCCTGGCTTCTGTATCAGAACCTCATGTCATGCTAGTGCCCCCAGAGAACCAAACAGCCCAAACCTTTCCTTGTCCCTTGTGATTTACCAAGAAGAGAGAGATTCAGGCATTCAAAGCTGGGTTTGCAAAGTAAAGTTTTTCCATGAAAGAAGTTATTGTGCCTGGCCCCTCTCCCCAGCCGGGAGCTCAAGGGTCACAGCCAACACACACAGCAGCCTCTCAGCAGCATCAGCAGGCTCCCCACAGTCCTGCATGGTAACAGTTCCACTTCTCAGAGCCCTTTCAGTCCTGGAGAAGCGAGGCAGTGAGGCCAAGGCCCACACACCACAGCCAGGTGGTGGTGTTTTCCTTCTGACCACCTGAAATGGGCAGCCTGCACATTTTCTTTCTCTATCCATTTGAAGTGTTGAGAATTGCACAGCATGGCTGGTATCAATGTAGTTCCTACAAATCATACCACACCGATGAAGGAGCTGTGGCTAGAATATGTAGGACCCAGGTCTGGAGTCTAAGGTGGAATTTATAATCATTGTTCTCATGTAAACCCCTCAGGGTAGGAAGATATTTCAGAAAACAGTTGAATAAATATTAATGTTCAGAGTTGAAAGCCTTAGTAAAGGGCCTAAGTAGCCAGTACCTCAAAGATAGATCAGTTTGCTCATTGAATAAATATTTATTGAGTGTCTATTATGTGCTAGACACTATGCTAGGGCCAGGAATAACAGTAAATAAGATAGACAAACCTAGCTGTCATTCACTCACTCAAAAAAAAAATTATTGAGCACTTACCATGCATTAGGCACTGGCCTAGATCTGAAGATACAATAATGACCAAGCACCCTGCCCTTGGGTGGTTTGAATTCTGGTGGAGGCACTTTGAGTCGGGTTGAGAGAGTTGTTCAAGAATACTGTGATCAAAAGAGCAAGAACTGGTGCTTTGGGGACATCTGACAGGGCATCACCCTTGGTCTGAACTTTAGGCAAGGTTTCTTGAGGAAGGGATATTTGAGCTGAGATAAAAAGAGAGGCTGGAAGTTACCCAAGTGAAGACAGAGCATTCCAGACAGAGACCCAGAGCTTTTGAAGGCAGAGGAAGCAAGAAAGCCTTGAGCATTTAAGGAAGCATCACAGCAGTAGCTAGGGGGAGCACAGCCTAAGATGAAAGTAGAGAGAGAAGTAGAAGCTGGCACTCTGTGAGCCCTGGTGAGACTTTCACACTTTGCACTAATTGCAAATGGAAGTCTTCAAGTGGTTTAAAAGCAGGAGAGAGACATCGTTTGATTTGTGTATTTAAAATCTTGTTCTGAAAAAAAAAATTAAAATTAAAAAAAAATAAAGTCTTGTTCTGGCTACTGGGCAGGGGATGGGCTCCAGGGAAGAGACTAGAGAGAGTCCACCATTTAGGAAGTATTTCAGGTAAGAGAGAACCATGGGTGAGAGTAGAGAACTGGAGAGAATGGAAAGAAGTGAAAAAATTCAGGGATGTGTAGGCTGCAACACCAACAGGAAGTAGCTTAACATTGGGGTGGGGGCAAAGGTAGCCCATACAATTTTCTGTAAAACTCATGTACCTCCTATGTGCTGATGACACATTACAGACCACTCAAGTCAATGTGGTAGAGTAAAATGGAGAACTGCCTAGGTGTACAACTATAGAAAGTGTTGTGAAAGGATAGTCAAAGCTTCTGTTATTAAGTACTGGTTCATTTCCTTAGCACACACCTATCCAGTCTCCACTTGATGCTGGGTCCTGTGCCCTCTCCCAGCGTTGGAGGAGCTCAGAAGCAGTGGGAGAAAAAAAAAAAGAAGAAGAAGCAGTGGGAGAGAGAGAAAAGACAGTCCCGGGTGAGAAAAAGCTCTAAAGAGTTGCAGAAAAAGCCAAAGGGAACAGGGGAGGAAAGACCCCTTATTCTAGTGAAGGGAAAATCAGAGCAGGCTTCGGAGAGGAACTGTGCAAACTCAGTCTGAAGTGATGAATAAAAGCATTCCAAGCACCGATGCAACAGCCACATACTGAGCAAGTATGGGCACCACGTTCTGTTCTCTGTTCTGGGCACCACAGAAGGCGCTAGGGATGCAGCAGAGCACAAAATAAAATTCCGTCCTCTCACACAGCTTTCATTGCACTAAGGGAAATAGAGAGTAAACACAATGAAGTAAATGATAGTGGTATAGAAGGTATGGAAGGTATAGTATATTAGATAAGTGTTCCGGGAAAAAATAAAGCAGGGCAGGAAGGATAGATAGTGCCTATGTGGGAATGAGGATGCAATTTTAAATTCGACTGGCAAGACAGGATTCATGAAGAAAGCTGTCTTTGAGCAAAAACTTGAACATGAGCTGTTGGGCCTTGCATGTGTCTAGAGGAAGAGAAGAAGGGGGGTATGAGGGGTGAGGAGAGGAGAGGAGAGGAGGCAGTGGAAGGGCCATGGCAAGGACATGCCTAGTATGTTCAAGGAACAACAAAGAAGCTAGTGTAGGAATGGAGTCATTCGGGTTGTATGTGGGAGAGAGAAGATCAGAGGCGTAACAAGGCCGAGGGCAAATTGTGTAAGGCCTTGTAAATGATCATGTTAAAATAACACTGAGAGAAAAAAACTATAAATGCCCAAATTTATAAACAGACTCAGTATCGCATGGAGCATCATGAGCTTTTCCAGGATTAGGCGACGGCAGGCAGAAGTGATTTCTTTTATTGGAAACCATGTGGCCAACTGAATATTATATAGCTGACTCTAGTAAAACAGAGGTTTATCAGGCTGGCTCTGGTACAAGCCAATATTGCTGACTTAATTTGACTCACATGTGTTGGGCACCTGCTACATCTACCTGGCCCTGAGCTGGGCTTCTGCAGGCACGTGCCTGGCCATTTCCTTCATCTAGCAAAAGGTTCCCAGTTGCACTAGAGTCCCCTAAGAAGTTTAAAAAAAATACCCCCTGAGGCCAACTAAGAATCTCTGGGGGGTAGAGGTCCGCATCAATACTTTAAAAAACTGATTCTCAGAGCTTGAATGCGCATTAAAAGTCACTTCGACATCTTTTTCTTCTCATATTGAGGCTGATGTGGGGAAATGGTAGGCTTTATCATTTAATTTTTTTTTTTTATTTATGATAGTCACATAGAGAGAGAGAGAGAGAGGCAGAGACATAGGCAGAGGGAGAAGCAGGCTCCATGCACCGGGAGCCTGACGTGGGATTCGATCCGGGGTCTCCAGGATCGCGCCCTGGGCCAAGGCAGGCGCCAAACCGCTGCGCCACCCAGGGATCCCAGGCTTTATCATTTAAAAAATTTTAGCCTGACATTCAAGACTCCTTGCTATTTTATTTTTTTAATTTATTTATTCATGAGAGACAGAGGCAGAGACATAAGCAGAGGGAGAAGCAGGCTCCCTGAGGGGAGCCCCATGTGGGACTCAATCTCAGGACTCCGGGATCTTGACCTGAGCCAAAGGCAGATGCTCAACTACTGAGCCACCCAAGTGCCTCTCTATTCATCCTTCTAACTTATTCCTATCTCAAATAATTCCTCAATCCAATTAAAATGTTCCCTAGTAATCGCCATGGCATTGAGCCTGCCTTGCTTAGAATGCCAGCTAAATCCGGGAAGTCCTCAAGGCACAGTTCAAGCCATTCTGTGAGGCCTTCTCACAGTGCTCCAGCCTGAACTGATCCCTCCTTGCTCACCTCCTGAGACATCTACTCCAGACCAGTGTTGGACAAGCTTTTTCTGTAAAGGACCATATAGGAAGGAAATACTTCACACGTTGAGGGCTGCAAGATACTTGTTGCAGCAACTCAACTCTGAGTTATAGAGTAAAACAACCATAGACAATAAGAAACAAAGGGGTGGAGCTGTGCTCCAGTAAAACTTTATTTACAGAAACAAGGCTGGGTTTGGTGCTCAGGCCATAGCTAGTCAACCCATGCTCTAGACCACAGATAGGAAACCAAGTCTACAACATTTTGTATTATTAAAGATATTTCCCATCTGTGTCATGTCTCCCAACTAGATTTTAGGTCCTGGGGAGAAGGAGAAAAGAGGCTACATAAATATTCTCAGATGTGGGATACCTGGATGGATGGCTCAGTCGATTAAGCATCCAACTCTTGATTTTGGTTCATGTCATGATCTCAGGGTAGAGATTGAGCACTGTATCAGGCTCCATGCTGAGCATGGAGTCTGCTTAAGATCCTCTCCCTCTGCTCTGCCCCTCCCTTGCTCATATGCACACACATTCTCTCTCTCTCTCTCACTCACTCACTCACTCTCACACTCTCTCAAATAAATGAATAAATACTCTCAGGTTATTTAAAACAGGATTACGTAGCAGGACCTTGGCTTAGAAAGCCTCTTGAGTCATTTCCATCTCATTTCTACAATAATTATAACTTTATCATCTGTCCCACATACTTCCATCCTCACCCCACCCAGTACACTTCCTGATTATTCTGATACAGATTGGATCAAGCACTTCCTGCACCACCATTAGGAGACAAGCTACACACCAAAGGTTAGTCAGTACCCTAGGCCACATCTGTTGGGAAGCCACTCTTCATATGACTGTTTGGAAGACTAAGATCGTCACTGTTTCCTCTCTAAAGATCTTTGTGGGAATGGCAAGTTCTGATGGCCAACAGTTAGGTAAAAATGAATCCACAGTGAAAGCCTGTCCCACCAGAAATGCAGACACAGCAAGAAAAGTGATGCAGAGAAAAGGGAAAAAAAATAGGAGAGGGCTAGCATACTTGATGAGGAGAAGGAAAGAAGAGAAATTTACCCTGACCTTTTTTGAAGAGACACAAGTTGGCATTTGTTTCCTCATTTATAGTGAAAGCCTGAGGTTTATATCACAAGGAAAATGCTTTTGATTTGCTATAGCTTTGCCCACAAAAAGAATATACTTTGCTATTAAGAAGAAAGGTCAGTATTTGGTGGTTGTTTATGGCACATGCTTATGCACTTTTGTCTTTTCTTTTTAATAAAATCCACAGTAGAGAAGAGAGACCCCATGGGGATGGCAGGAAGCTCTATAGCATATATACTATAAAACTAAATCAGTATTTCAGTGGGCATTTATGAGGAAGCCACAGGAAAGAGTACTGTGGTTCTTTAGATTGGAGTGAACATCCATAAATTTAAAAAGACACCAGAGCATAAGCGACACTTAAAATAGTTGGACACAGAAAGCAAAGCAGTAAATCTCCCTGCCTAGCCACTGTTCCAAGCCACAGCAAGCATCCAGGCACAGGCTTATTTTAAGACTCCAAGTAGTCAGGAAAAGGGGACCTTGAGAAACTTACACTTGCCCCTGCCCTTTCCTGGCACAAGGACACAATTCCCAGGCCCATCTGCCCTCCCCGCCATGTTTAACAGGAATGACGTGAATGAATTGGATGTCCCAGAAATAGACAGGTATTGAAAGTCCATCAGTGGGAAAATGAGGAACTCTACACTTTGCCTAATAAATCCTTCCTCCAGCCTGAACTGGCTTTTGAAAACACCAACTCTGGTTCTGCGCCTTCTTGCATCTGTGTGGTACTAGAGGCAGTTCTACAGTGGTCCCAGGGCCCAGAGGCAGATGATAGAAGGGAAGACAGGATCATGACCTAAGGCCCCTGCCTTGGTTCCCAGCCCACCTTCAGCGGAAAGGACAATACTAGTACTTCATCTAGAAGACCCATTTCTAAATCCTTAGCATCTGCTTCCTTGTTTGTAAATAATTTATCTCAGTCCATTGGGATGCTATAACAAATGCTATGGAGTGGGTGGCTTACCAACAACAGACATTTCTTTCTCAAATTTCTGAAAACCGGAAGGCCAGGTTCGTGGTGGCTGCATGGTCATATTCTGGTGAAGGCCCTCTTCCTGTTTCATAGCCAGCACCTTCTTGCTGTGTCCTCACAATCTGGAAAGGGCTAGGGATCTCCCTGGGGTCTCTTTATAAGAACGCTAACCTTTCCATGAGGGTGCTGCTTTATGATCTATACCCCTCCCAAAGATCCTTTGTCCTAACACCATCACACCATGCAGTAGGATTTCAGCATATGGATTTGGGGGGACCCTAACATCCAGACCATAGCAGTAATGCCGATCTTGCTGAATTAATTCTACTAAATGTTCGATGAGATATCATAACCAACCTGGCCAGGTTAGTGCTTGGTACAAAGTGGATGCTAAGAGATGCTGAGTTCTTGCCTCTATCCCTTACTTCCCCATCGAATCTATGAACTAAGAAGTCTATTCTCTTCTTCACTGTGCTGTCTAGCACAGGTTCTTCCTTATAGGACCAGAACATGTGGCCATTTTAAGTGTAAACTACTGGCTAAAAATCATTCAGGAGACAGGTGCCTTACTGAAGGCTTCATTCTATGCCAGGCGCTGGGTAGGAAGAGAGAAGCACTATGTATGCCCCCTGACATCAAGGCACTTCTTATCTAGTTAGAAAACATCAAAACAGAAAGAATGGTAAGAAAGCAGTGTAAGTTGATGAGGAGGAAGAATAAAGAGTCCTGAATGGCTGCTCTGTGAATTTACAAAAAAAAAAAAGACCAAGGTTTCAGTTTTCTCCTGAAAGCTCTATTCCCATCTCTCCATCGAAATCCCCTGCTTTCTGTTGGGACCCTTCACATGCACATTAGAGTTTGCACAGCACGGTGGTTCCGAGTGCGGACTCCAGAGTCAGAATGCCTGGCTCAGCCACATGGTAACAGCTGTATGACCCTGAGCAAGTTCTGGAAGTCCTTTCTGGCTTTGACTGTAAAATGGAGGTAATAACTGCATATACCTCCAGGGCTTTTGAAAGGAGTAAATGAGGTAATACATATAAAGTGCTTAGAATGAGCTTTGGCACACAGTAAATGCTCAGCTAATGCTAGTCATTATTATCTTGGCAATACATGCTCTTGCCCCAACACTCCCCTCCTCAAAGTGGAGGAACCAGGAAACTTAAGGATGCCCTGGGGATACTGTATTATATGCTTGCCAGTTGTGAAAAGAATAAATCTTAACAGGTCTTCCACAAAACAGAAATGGTAATTATGTGAGGTGGTGGAGGTGTTAGCTATGGTGGTAGTCATTTTGCAATAAATAAGGGTGTCAAATCAACACATTGTACACCTTAAACTTACACAATGTATATGTCAATTATATCTCAAAAGAGCCAGAAAAGTGGGGAGAAAATGCCCTTGGAAGCCAGGTCCTGAAGGCAAGGACCACCTTTTCGCTAACTTACCCATTTTATGCTATTCATATTTCCTTTATATATTTACTAGCTAATTTATATATTTACCAAATAACATACTTTTTAGTCAAGTTGCCTTTGACAATTTCAACCTATCTCAGATAAATTAAGCAAAAAGAGGAAAAAGTTTGTGTCCACTACCAAACCAGAAGCTTGAAAAGGGCATGAACTTTGGAATAGGACTTGAACAATGGTCGAGTCACATAACCTTGTCTCTTCCTTTCTCATGAGTAAAATGGGTTGCTAACCCATCTCTCAGGACTGATTTGAGAGTCAAATGAAATTGAATATGTAAAAACATTTTGTAAACTCTAAAGTACTCTATAAAACTAGTTGCTGGCCTGATCCTGGAGCTAGAGGTAAGGATGGTGTAGTAAAGGTAGGATTTCTAGGACCCCAGGGAGAAGGTAAAGTCTCAGGGGAGATTCTAGACCATTGGTGAACCCCTTGCTTCCACCTGAGAGCAGTTTCCTTACTTGTTCCTCTTTGCTACATACTGGAATGTAGATTACACTGTTGGTTTTTTAAGGGAGCTTGGAGAGGATGCGGACTCTCCTGGAGAGTGTTGCTCATAAAATACAGAGGGCTCACAGCACCTGAGTTGACTTCATGGAGAAATGGGACTCAAGCAGCACCATGAAGGATATATGGTATTAGGCCAAGAAAGGAACACAGGTGTGAGTTAGGCATCCGTCGTGGGGGCAGAGGACAAGGTTCCGTTCTACATCCAGTGCTTGGCCCATGGAGTCCAGATGCCTGGACTCACTTGTGGGTTTTTTGTGCAAACAGAATGAAATGGAATGGAATCAGAACTGAGCCAGAGTCTTGTCTTAAATCAGTCACCTGTTGCCACTTGTAGAGGTTTGCAATCTTTGATCTTCCCATGTGTTATGCCTGCTGAGAGTTCAGGAAAAGTTGGGAAAAGCTGAGTTTGGCAGATATTATGGAAATCAGGTTTGTTTAACCTCTTACCAGAATTAGTTTCAGTTTCTTCTATCTTTTGTGAAGCAGAAACACCCAGCTTCTGCTTTATAAGACCTTTTTGTCTCCTGGATAAGAATTCATTCCCAACACACACACACACACACACACACACACACACACACTCCTTAACTTCTCTTGGTTGCCCATGGGCGTTGGCCTTGACCTTATACTTTCAAGGTTTCCTTAGACCTTAAGGCTGTTAGAGTTTAAAAATAAAAAAGCAACCCATTTTTTTTTTAAAGCAGCCCATTTAATTGCCCTTTGCTCTTGAAAGGAAAACAAAAAAAGAGGACAGTACAGTTTTTTTCATGGCATCAGTTTTAATATCTTTTTTTGTGTGTGTCAAAAAAAAAAAAAAAAAAAGACTTTCCAGATACACAAGAAACTGGAAATTCTAGTTCCCTGTGAGGAGAGTAACCTGGTAGCTGGGGGAAAGGCAGAAGGGGGATAAGATACCATTGGTATTTTATGGGGAATAGCACACCATTCAGTTACTTTAAATTTTGAATCAAGTATATGTACTAACTATTCAAGAATATATGAATAAAATCTGGACTGGAAGCCTAGCTTGGTTCCACAAATATTCCTTACAACTCTACTGTCTGCCAAGAATTCCATATCTTGACCATCACTCAGCTTATGGTCTGGGTCTCCCATTCTATGGATACATAGGACAAACAACTTGGGAAAACACCCTGCCGTTTGCTGATAGAAAGGAGAGCAGGGCAGTGAGCTGGAACCTTTCAACACCCTTAAAATCCCAATGAGGTGTACATAGTTGGGTTTTGATTTTGTTTCACTGTTTTCATGAGCATCCTGGAAAAGATATTTTGCCAAGATACCCCCATGCCACGTCGCAAGTAACATTCCTAAAAACAGAAGAAGATTTGCACTGTCTCTGAAAACCTATACAGCTTAAAAAGGATTTTGTTGACCATATACTCTTCCCCAGCCACTATAGGCTATCAGAGCAAATCTTAGAAAGTAGATTGGGCCAGTGGTAGGTTCAGCCCCCACCCCCAAAAAAAAATGATGATGATAATAATAATTGTACTCTATTCTAGAAGCATAACCTAGTAATATGACTGTATCTATTTAAAAGTTCAAACTCTTTCATCATTCACCTTTAATACTTTATCTCTGAAAGCTATGTAGAAAGACAAGTTTCATTCCAAAAACATCATTCTGTCAAGAACCTTTTTATGTGAAAATCCATTATGATTATGGAATTCTCCATTTCTCTGTTGGCAGTGCCTGCTCAGAAATAATGAGATCCCTGTAACTTTTGTTGCCAGGAGATAAGACCAAAAATTCATTCAAGGCCCTTTCTGGAACATGGCAGGGACCATTGTATCAAATGTGTGACTCTTTGAAATGGTATCAAGAGAGATAAGCCAGCACATGCCTGTCTGTTGTCCTGCCAGCTTCCTGAGCCCAGAAAAAGAATTTAGGCCCAGAAGAAAATGACCACAGTGTTCCTATATGAACAATAAAGACTGTACTGCCTATTAATTCTTTTCCTGTAATCCTGCTGTTCTCAACTTTAATGAACTTTTGCGGCATCTCAGATCCTTGCTTGAAGCCACAATTCAGGGAGTGACTCATCACAGTTAGCTCTGAATGCATGTCAGGGACATAGAAAGGGCCTCAAGATTTTTCTTTGAAACACAGTGAAATCATTTGCAAAATGGTATAGTTACGAGAGAAAAAATATTATGAAAAGTTGAATTGGAAGTAAAATAAAAACTTTTCTTAAGAAGTCTTTATAGAGTTTTAAATATAAGCTTTTTATATTTAATAAACCAAAAACCACATCCTGTCCCAAAACTTTTTTTTTAGAGATTTTATTTATTATTTGTTCATGAGAGACACAGAGAGGCAAAGGGAAAAGCAGAGGGAGAAGCAGACTCCCTGCGGGGAGCCTGATGTGGGACTGGATTCCAGGCCCTGGGACCACGACCTGAGCCAAAGGCACACGCTCAACCACTGAGCCACCCAGGTGCCCCTGTCCCACAACTTTTGAAGAATTTTCCCTCTTTCTCCAACCAGATTCTCCTCTGAAAATGTCTATTCTGTCCATTAAACACTACAGATAAATCAAAGCCTGGAACATAGTAACTTTGTTTTATTCAAATACTGCTGCTGATTTTTTTTCTCAAATCTTTAAAAATACTTAAAATCTGATTAAACACACGTGAAGTGAAACTCTAGCGACCCCATGTCCTGAGCCATCGGCAATTTTATTGCTTTGGGTACTCATGTTTATCAATCCTCCAAATCCTGAGGTCTTGGCAGATGGAAGAGGTTTTCCTCTCACACATGTTTTATTTCTTGGTTTGGTGTAAGAATTGCTTTTTTCATTACCATATATTTGCTTTGACATAATCTTGTTTTCACAAAAAAGTTGGAAATACAAAGAACTTTTTCTACCTGATCCAAATGAGTTGACAACACAATACCCCATCACCCAGGGTACGTTTCCTTCAAGTTGTGCCAGTTGTTCCAATAATGTCCTTAATAGCAAAAGAATCCATCCCAGATCCCACACTGCATTTAGCCTTCATGTCTGTTCACTCTTCTTCAATGTGGAGCCATTCCTCAGGCTTCCTTGACTTTCATGACCTTAACCATTTTTGAAGACTGTGGGCCTGTTATTTTAAAATATGTTCCTCAATTTGGATTTGTCTCAGGCTTCCTCATGATTAGATTCAAGTTATGCATTCTGGCAGAAACATCACAGAAATGATGCTGGACTCTTCTCATTATACCTGATCACGTGATCATGATTGCCATCGTACCATTACAGTTGATATTACTTCCAATCACTTGATTAAAGTTGTATCTGCTAGTCTTTTTCATTGTAAAGTTTTCCTTTCTTCCCTTGTAATATTTATTTTGAGAAGAGATTCTTTGAGACTATGGTAAATATTCCATTCCTCATTTAACTTTCAATTTATTCATTGACTTATTTATATCTGCATGCATGGACTCAGAGATTCCTATCTTGTTGAATGGGCTACAATCTAGTACTATCCTCTTTTATTTTGATGTAAGAAATTTCCCAGGTTCAGCCATTAGAGCTCCTTTAAGGTGATTCCTATACCTATTGATATGTCCATATTAATCTTTGATAACTTCATTACTCTCTGGCTCATCTTGAACTTTGTCTTGGAGAATAGTATATTTAGAAGCCAAGATCTCTATAGCCCAGATCTGTTGCTATTGGAGTATCACTGCTCTCATTCCCTTTCACTGCAGAGAAATAAAGACCTTCTGTTTACATATATGCATACACACCTGTGAAAACACACTTGTTGTATTTCTATGTCTATACACTGGGATCCATGAGTCCTCCCTTGCATCTCCAATTATTATCCAACACTACAGAATTCACCCTGTATTTTACCCTTTCAATATTTCCAATTATTGCAAATCTGGCTCCCATACCCTCATATATATATTTACTTATTTAATCAGACCCTCTCAATATAACTAATCTCCTGTCACTACTGTCTCTACCCCCCACAGTTGCAGTTGCAGTCTCCCCATTTTGGTTCTAATACCTTCACCAAGCCATCACCACAACCCTCATGTAGACACCCTCTTCACCCTGCTCAGGCCCAATGCCCCAGTAGGGTCTACCAAGACTACCCTCCCCAAAACCCTCTGCCTATGAATGCTGCTGCCTTTCACTTCACCTGTTGGCTTTTAGACTGAATTGTTTATGTAAAGAAGGGAAAAGGGAAAGAAATGGCTGGTGTAAGAATTTCTGAACAGAAACCAAATTGCTTCCAGGTTTAGAAGATAGAGGGTAAAAGAGCCAGAGAACAAAAGTGGGCTCTGGACAGTATCCGGTCTCTGTATTCTGTGTTGCAGGAAAGATCTGCATGGCCAGATCACTGCTTATTGCCCTCTGAGCAAGGCACTTTTGACAACATCAAGTCTTACATGGTTGGGGAGTGCTAGCATGCTTTATGTTTCTGACTTTGAATAAAACAGTGTTATCTATCATTGGTACACTTTCCAGCCCTGCTGTCTAACACAGGAGCTCTTTTTTATTCTTCTTTTTTTATGGAGCTCTTAACCTGGAGCCCTTGAGCTTTGAGGCTATAAGCTCCCTAGCATATGTGTAAATGTACTTTTCTCGAATGTAAGAACTTACAATTTTCTTCTGGTTCCCAAAGAGATCCATGACCCAGCAGCATTGACAATTTGCTTTACATTAAAAACTCAAAAACAGGACAGCCCCAGTGGCACAGCAGTTTAGCGCCGCCTGCAGCTTGGGGGTGTGATCCTGGAGACCCGGAATCGAGTCCCATGTTGGGCTCCCTGCATGGAACCTGCTTCTCTCTCTGCCTGTGTCTCTGCGCCCCTCTCTCTCTCTCTCTCTCTCTCTCTCTCTCTCTCTCTCTCTATATATATATATATATATATATATATATATATATATAAAATCGTTAAAAAATAAAATAAAAATAAAAACTCAAAAACATTCAATCTTACTAATAAAGAAATGCAAATAAAAATTAGATAATATTTATTGAATATGATGGGATTGATAAAGATGAAAAACATTTACAAAATGTGTATTAATTTCCTATTGCTGCTATAACAAGTTTAGTGGCTTAAAACAACACAAATTTGCTCTCTTATGGTTATAGAAGTCAGAAGTCTGAAACAAGTCTTATTTGGCTAAAATCAAGGTTGGCCAACCTGTGTTATTTCTGGAGTCTTTATGGGGAAATCTATTTCCTTGCCTATTCCATAACCTAGAAGCTACCTACATCTCTTGGCCCTTCTTCCATCTGCAAGGCTGACATCTAACAACTTCTTTACATCTCTCTCTGACTTTGACCCCTCTGCCTTTCCCATTATAAGGACTCTTATGATTACATTGTACCCTTCTGGATAATCCAGGATAATGTTCCATCTCAAGATCCTTTCTTAATCACATCCATAAAGTCTCTTTTGCCATGCAAGGTAACAAATTCACAGGTTTCAGGAATTAGAATGTGGTTATCTTTAGGGAGACCACTATTCTGCCTACCAACCACAATATCTAAGAATGAGTTGGCATGTACTGCCATGCATTGTTGCCCAAAAGATAAATTAGTATAACATTTCTGGGGGGCAATTTGGCAATGCATACCAGTATTTTTAAATGATGCTTATTGATCCAGCAATGCCACCCTAGTAATGTAACCTAAGGAGATATTTGGATACAAAGATTATATATACTAAGAGAGTTACTATAACATAGTTTATACTAGTAAATATTGGAGACAACATAATTATCTATAAATGGAGAATTGATTAAATAAAAGTTCTGGGGATACCTGGGTGGCTCAATGGTTGAGCATCTGCTTTTAGCTCAGGTTGTGATCCCAGGGTTCTGGGATCAAACCCCACATCAGGCTCCCGAGGTGGAGCCTGCTTCTCCTTCTGCCTGTGTCTCTGCCTCTCTCTGCGTGTGTCTCATGAATAAATAAAATCTTAAAAAAAAAAAAGTTCTCATGCATCCACATACAGAATCTTGAGCAGCAATTTTAAAAGAATGATGTAGACCTATATCTTTATTGGTGAGACTATGCAAGATTTATCAACCTATCCAGTGATATTTGTACACATATATGATTAGATGGCAGGAATAACATTCATAGTGATTAGGATTGTTTTATTCTCATATTTTTCTGAACTTCTAATCTATAATGAACATGCACTAGATGTTTTTAAAACAACAAATTACTTAGCAAAGAAGGTATTGAATTCATCTTTCTTCTCTTGTGAAAATGGCCTTTGCCTTTGGAGGTAAAAATACATCCTGCATAAGTGTTTGTTTAATAGTTTTACTACACTGTGTGTTCTTAGTGTATAGAAACTCTAATGATCTCATAGCCTAGACTGGGGTTGGCCCTAGGGCCAAGTCTAGATTACCACCTATTTGTAAATAAGGTTTTAGTTGGGCACAGCCACACTCAATTCATTCCCTTTTCGTTTATATGTTGGCTCTGGCTGCTTTCAATTTATAATGGCAGACTTGAGTAGTTGGGACAGAGACCATATGACCCACGAAGTCCAAAATATTTATTATGTGGCCTTTTACAAAAAAAAGTTTGCCAACTCTTGCTCTGGATTTTCTTATCAACATTGACAAAAGAATCTTTCTGCTGCTTAGTTTTTAAGAAATTATTTTGACAAAGAGATAGCAGCATGTGAACACCTAATTGGTAACACTTTTCTTTCATGCCATCCCTGCAAGAACATAATCCAAAAATGCATTGTAGGAGGAAAAAAGTCTCATTACTATATGGAAAGTTCATTCTTTTCCCATTTCCTGGAACTTTGCAGGTTTAGTCTTTAGAAAGCTCCAGGAACAAAACTCTAGGGATATGCACATTTTAATGTGGAGTGTAGGTACCCAGTGAGGATACAGAATAATAGGCATAACCTGTCCCCATGCTGTGTGTTTTTGCTCTGCTCAAGCACAGACCTTTAGTATTTCATATATCTATGTCCTTGGAATGCCTTTGAAAAGCATAGTAGGAACATTAGTTCTCACTTCCATCAATTGTACAGAGATTAGGTAAACAGCCCTGTTTCAAAATGCATCTTTCAGTCTAGACCCTCTACCTTCACCTGGTGTGAGTGCTTGGAGAATAGCAAAGCCCATAAATAATGAATTCAATCAAGAAGTTGTCTGTTCCTAGCAAAGCACCATGCACTCTGCCTCATCCAGGGCTAGTATACCCAAAATCCCCAGTTTCCTAAGGAGATTGCATTGGTTTTAGGGACTCCGAGTCCAGATGATTCCTTCCAAGGTCAGAATTGGCCCCGAGGATCTGAACCCCACTTCTCCCTTAAACCATCAAGGAGCCCACTAACTGTTTCAAGGGAGTCTCTGGACTATATAGGACCAAGGCAGATCTGAGAACCGAATGCAATAAGGACTAGAATCCGAAACAAATCAGTACCAGAAATGTATGTTGCAAGACAAAGAGCAGGCATTTGGATAGCCACCTCTGCCCTTCAGATCCATGTCCCACTGCTGTCATGGCCTTTCCAGTCAGAGTTGTAGGTGTCTGACCTCCTCTTCATAGGACATCTCCATTTATGGACCCTTTGCAAACTACACATTCTTCCGGCCTGGCTGCCAAAGGCCAGACATCACCTGCCAGAACACATTATGACACCAGCAGAGCTAGCCAGCAGTGTCCTTGCAAACACTCTCCACTGACCCCCTCCCCTCTCTCTACTTTCTCCCTCCCCATGGCACACAGCCCCACTTCAGCCTGCCTGCTTAACCCTCCCCTTATTCACCTCACCCACATTGTTTATTATTTTCTTTACTTTGTTGAGGAGTTTCTGGAGCCTCAAGACCCAGGAGGCTTATATGGGAATAATAAATTCAGGCAAAGTCCTCGCGCTCCCCTAGCAGCTCCACCCCTACCGCTCACTCTGGAATTCCTTGCTCCTTCCTGTGACTTGCTGCTGAACTCTGTGGCGTGCCCCAGTCGGGCCTCTAAGGATACCTGCTATGAATATTAGCCATTCTTCACATCCACTGCTGTTCTGTGGCTTTGGTTCAGCAGAGGAGAACTGAAATGGGGTGTGTACAGGGCTGCAAGCGAAGGCTCTTTTTTTTTTTTTTTTTTTTTTTTTTTTTTTTTTTGCGTGTGTGGGTTTTTATTTATTTTGCAAAGGCTCTGGCCCATAAACGAGCCAAACCTAGGCTGAGTTCATGAAGGCATGTTGGCTCTGAGCTGCCCCTGGCTTTTGTTTTTTCCCTAATCTGGATGTTTTCTAGCTGGCCTCGCCACTGGCTGGAGCCAGGGGGTGAGGAAGGCTATATTCCTCAAGGGAAGAGAATATACAGAGTCTGAAACTGCCTTTTCTTTGTCACAGCAGGTAGCACCTTGATTATTACAGAATACTTCTTAAAAGCCCTGAAATACTGTCCCCTTTTGGACCAAAGGTTTAACATCAGTCTCATTCCTTACAGATTTTTTACTTCGTGGGTGTAACCTATAAACATACACAGAGAGGAGAGTTCTGACTTGGGACCCTGCACAAATGTATAGTATGGCCCAAGCGTGATCCACATTCTGAGGTTCATTAAAAGGCCATCTCACTAGTGGACTGAAACTCCCTTCCTCTGCTCCAGACAGCCTCCAGCCAGGCCTCCGCTGGGGTCACCCCAGTCTTTCCTCCTGCAGGCCGGGTAGCACCTGCCAGCAGCCTGAGGGTAGAGTCAACCAGGGACTTATAAACCCAGAAATTTGAAACTTAAAAAAAATGCTGATGTGTTTTTAAAGGTGTGTTTTATGCCAAGAGCCTGCTGGCAGAGACAGACACATGGGAACTCTGTGTATTATCCACTTGAGATAGTTTCAATCCCCATCAACACTAATGTGAATTTAAAGAAATTAGACCGGCTTCTGAGAGCACCACCCCCCAGGGCCCCAGGTAGCCCAGTCAGCCCCGGATAAGCATGTTGTCCAAACTCTAAGTTAGACAATGCAATTATATGTTTATAGCCAAGACTGTGTGTGACAGGACATTCTAAGTAGCGTTCACCTACCTTCCTTACCTGTAAGAGAATAATCCGATTCTAAGGTTATGGATGAGGGCAGTAGCCAAGCAATAACCAAACTATTTTGGATAAAGCAAGTCTTTAATCAAGTCATAAATCTGGATGGAGCTACTTTTCATGCTGAGAAATAGATCAGGTTCTTACACCAGATGCCCAGGAGCATGGAGACATTAGCATACCCCCTGCCAGTGGAAACCCAAAGCTTGCCCTAGGGGTAAAAAGACATTTGGGGAATGGAAACTGGGCTTGTCTAGTTCCTTTTTTCCAGGAATGTTTTAAAGTTCGTTTTCTTTGGGCAAATGTACACGGGAATAGTCTTGGCCTGGTTATTTGACCAGCTTTTTGGGAGGTCCCAAAGATCGGAGTGAAAATTAAAGTTGTGTGTCTTCTCCCACAGCCTTCTGGGGTCCAGCTGACAAATGGGGAGTAAGGAACTGAGTTTTTTCCGATATGAATTAATTATGTCTCTCAGCCTGCTGCCTAGTGCCAGTTCCATGCTGCTTTAGAGACCATCTCTCCAAATCAGGGGGACACCGAACCTGACTAGATCAGGGGAAGCACCCAGAAAATGCAGTGGGGGCAGCCTCCCTGTCCTTGTCCGTCACCCCACAGCCTTCTAGTGAGGCCAGTACAAACTATGTACCATGCGCAGCATGGAGATCCCTCCATAAATGTAAATGGCTGAGTGTTTTCCAGTTTTGTAAAATTAAATTAAGGACTCCCAGACTGACTACACCAAGTGCCAAGTTTCATCCCAGCACACATCATTTTTATAGTAAGTTTTAACTCCGTGAAAAATACAGGATTATAATGGAAATGCTGACAGGCCTGGAGCCAGCTCATGAAGTAATAATGCCACGTCTTTAATATTTTTACACAGCACGTCCTGATCTGCCACGGCTTTCTTTTCCTTTAGATAGCAGTTAAATAAGTGAAACCCTCCACAGAACTACTTTTTTCTCCTCCTCTTTTAGATCGCGTATCCCCACTTTCAAACCATTCTTCCTTATGGGCCTCTGTCCGTCTATTTACATTTTTTGTTCTGTACAATTGGTTTATCAAGCTCAGGTGCCTTTTTCTGAGCTATTTGGCTGGAAAGGGAGGAGAAGAGGGATAATATGGACCCTGAACTCTTGTCATCTTCTCATGGAATCTAAGAGCTCATGGAATTCAACTCTGGATGTGTGGCACCCTCAGGTGATGAGCAGCTAATGAATGCCTGAGTTGGCTTGATCTACCCTACAAAGAAGCACATAAATAAGCTGCTTGCCCCTCTCAGCAGACCAGCTCTCCTGCTGATTTTCAGCCCTTCTGTTTAACAAAAATACCACTAATTAATGACCATTGTGAGCTCAGAGCTGCTTTCACTTTCCACAGGGTGCCTCCAAGGCAGCCCTATCTCACCATCTTTAAAGCAAACCAGCATCTTCCAAAGGGTGCAAGGCAGTGGATGCCAGGACCACCAGGACTCCGTTTTCTACCCCCATGTTTCCCTCATCTGTTGAATCAGCCTGTTTTCCTGAGTGAGGCTCCTTTGGTTACAGAAACCAATGTGAAACAGACAAAGATGAAGAATGTCAGTGAGGTCAATTTGACTTAATCAGCGATGTCAACTAGTGGCGGGTTACAGCTAAACAACTCCCAGAGGATGCCATTTCATATTTAATTTGATTTTCTTATTGTGCACATCTCCCTCATTCTAAACTTTTATCACTCTCCAGTCAATGTATTAAAAAAAAAAAAAAAGTAGGTGAAACTGGGAGAAAAAACCCTCACACATGTATGAATCACACCTGGCTTTGACTCAATTTAGAGCCACGGTACACCAAGGAATGGAGGCCTAAAGGCAATATTTTCTTTCACTGATTATAAAGGATTGATAGATGCTTTCTGCTGCCAGAACTCTCATTAGCTAGGCAGGCTTCCCAAGCACTGCTTCCTCCTCAGACACCTAACCACCTCAAGACCTGTCATAACTGAGGTCTGAGGAAGGAGAGCACTGCCATTCCATGCTGATTGACTGTTTCCTTGGGTAGGCGTTGAAGTTGGGAGGTTGGAAATGGTCAACATTGACATAGCTGGGAGAGAAACATAAAAGGAGATGCTAGCCCCTGCATGAGACGTTGTTTAACGTCCTCACTAAAGCAGAGGGGACAGGGAAGTGGTTCATTATTGAGTCTCTCAGAAGGTGTAGAACACGTTTGCCCTTGATTTGGGTGTCCTTGTAAATGGAACACAGAGAGATTGCTCACCTTCAAGAAATGATTGATACTTCTTTTACTTTAACAAATGAGAAATGTCCGTGACAGAAAAGAACCCCCGTTACAAGCCAGGTTTTCTCATTAGCAGTGAAACATGGATAATTATTCACTGGGAACATATGCTGTGGGAATTCATGTTAGATTTCTTATTTTGACTATCACGGTGGGCAAACCTCAGAGACCACTGTGTACACATAGAGCCATGCACATAAATACATACATAAAAGCACAGAGGCCTATACTACATGTGTGCAGAGGAAGATACCATTTCTGGATACAAAGGAAGTTTTTAAGGAGAAGGAGCTATATATTGAGTTAAAAGCATTGAAAGTTTAGTGATAGAAAAGGTAGGTGGCCAGTAATTTTGTTCATTTGTTTTAGTTATAGCTAGTTTATTTTGGTCTTGACTTTAACTATTGAAAGCAGACTTTCCTAACAGCATTTTCAAGATGAGTAGTCACACTTACTAGAAATACATTCTCTCTGGTCCCTATATAGGCGTGAAGGAAAATGCAATAACCCATATAGCAGGACACAGTCCCAGTAAGGAAAGAATAATTAGGATCGCCATAGTTAGGATATACATTCAACAACCTAAAACAGAGAACCAAAGTTCCAGAAGGCATTCCAAGCTTGGTCTAACAATCCACCACGCCATCTAAGGACCCAGGCAAAAAAATATTTAAAATCCTATCATTCTGACATCCTGGAGTATTGCCCTTATCCAACTAGGCCAAGATGGTTTGTTCTACATACATATTCTCAATAACAGGATGGAGGAAGGAGGAAAAAGAGAAAGTTTGTTCCTTTAAAAGCATGTCCCAGGCAGTATACGTATCACTATCCCTCTGATTTCACTGAATGCAATCATATGTCTGTCCTATATCTTATTTCAAGGGGTGATGGGAAAAGTGTCTATTCTGGGCAGCTATGTACCTAACCAAACTTCAGGGTTCTTTTACTCCAGGAAGGAGAGGACACTTATGATGGGATCACTAGCAGTTTCAGCCATACAGAACAACTGAACTAAAGGTTGGAATCAGGGGTGATAGAAGTACAAATGAAAGTGATCTCTGACTTCAATGGGGCTAAATGAATGAAGGTGAACCCAGCAGTAGGAATTTGTAAGTTGGGCAGATTATAAAGCATTTGAGGAAATATCTGAAAGTAGCAGGCTGGAACAGCAATTTTTTTTTTTAAATTTGCCAAACACTCATAGAAAAAGCATACAGGAAAAAAAAAAAAAAAAAGAAAAAGCATACAGGGACGCCTGGGTGGCTCATCAGTTACGTGTCCACCTCTTGATTTCAGCTCAAGTCATGATCTCAAGGTCATGACATCAAGCCCTGTGTCAGGCTCTGCACTGAGTGTGAAGCATGCTCAGGGTTTTCTCTCTCCCTCTCCCTTTCCCTCTTCCTCTATCTCTCTGCCCGACTCCTTCTCTAAAGAAAAAGAAAAAAAGAAAGCATAACCTGAATAAGCAGAATATGTGAAAAGCAACTCTTTAGACTCTGAGTTGTTCACGATGATCCATGATTTAGACAATGCAAATATGTATCTTCCTTTTTATTATGGATAATTTTGCATATATGCAAAGTAAACAGAGTAGCATAAATCACCCAGCTTCAATAAACATGCTGCCATTTCTATTTCTCTTGTACTTCCACCTCCTCGCCACCTCCTCCCCAATTAATTATCCAGGGCGTGATCCCAGAGTTCCGGAATCGAGTCCCACATCGGGCTCCCCATGGGAAGCCTGTTTCTCCCTCTGCCTGTGTCTCTGCCTCTCTCTCTGTGTCTCTCATTAATAAATAAAATCTTTTTTTAAAAAAGGAATAATTTACTTATACACATTAAAATGCCCAAATCTTGGGGCACCTGGGTGGCTCAGTTGATGAAGTGTCTGCCTGAGGCTCAGGTCATGATCTCAGGATCTGGAGATCAAGCCGTGTGTCAGCCTCCCTGCTCGGTGAGGAGTCTGCTTCTCTCTCTCCCTCTGCCTCCCACCCTCTGTCCCCCACTCATGCTCTCTTTCTCTCTCACTGTCTATGTCTGTCTCTCAAATAAATAAAGTCTCTAATATCCTTCTCTACTAATTGTCATCCCTGTAATTTCTAGATATGTTTCCTCTGATTGAATTTTATCTTGGTTATAAATCACATTTTTCTGCTTCTAGACTTATCAAGTAATATTTGATTCAGTGATGGACACTGTAAATTTGTGTAATTAAGTGTCTGGATTTTGTTGTCTTCTATAGATTGCTGGATATTGTTCTGTTAAGCGGTCAAGTTATTCAACGTTTAATTTTATCATTTTGAGGATTCTTATTTAAGCATGATTAGGGCAGCTCTGAAGTAGTGTTTATTCTAGGGCCCTTCTAGGGCCTCTATTGCATGCCCCAGATGATCAAGGATATTCCAATCTAGCTGGTCTTGAACTTGAAGGTCTCCCAGCCCTATTTGAGCTTTGGGAAATATTAAGCTTACCTACTTAGTTGGTCTTTGTTCAGTCTTAGAGAGTTTCACTCTGTGCATTACATCTTTCATTGAGCAAATTATCAGCATGAATTTATGCAGACTTCTGGATATGCAGACTTCTTCTATGTAGCACTCTTATCTCCAAAATTCTCAACAACTTCCAGCTGCCTCAGCCTCTTCAACTCTGTTCTTTATCTCATCAATTCATCCAGACTGCTGTGCTCTGCTTGGGATAGTCCTCTGCTAGGACTTGAATTATGTCCCCCCCCAAAGATATTGAAATTCCAAACCCTCTGTGCCTGTAAACCTATAAATGGGACCTTATTTAGAAATAAAGTCTTTGTAGGGCAGCCCGGGTGGCTCAGCGGTTTAGTGCCGACTTCGGCCCAGGGCATGATCATGGAGTCCTGTGTCGGGCTCCCTTCATGGAGCCTGCTTCTTCCTCTGCCTGTGTCTCTGCGCCTGTGTGTGTGTGTGTGTCTCATGAATAAATAAAATCTTTTTTAAAAAATAAGGTCTTTGTAGATGATGGTGTTAAGATGAGGTCATGAGGGTGGGTTCTAATCTAACTGGTGTTCTTACAAGAAGGGGAAATTTATACACAGAGATGCTCAAGAGAGAACTCCGTGTGAACATGAAAGCAGAGATTGGAGTGATGCATCTATAAGCCATGGAATACCAAAGGTTGCCAGCAAAGCACAAGAAGCTAGAAAAGAGGAATAAAACAGATTATGCCTCACAGCCCTCAGAAGGAACTAACACTGCTGACACTTTGATCTCAGACTTCTAGCCTCCAAAACTATGAGACAATAAATTTGTTTTGTCACCTAGTTTGTGATACTTTGTTATGGCAACCCTAGGAAACTAATATACCCTTAAAGGCTGTAAGTTCACTAACGGTCATGCCATCTCCAATTCTCTGTTAAGCCCATCTGGTGAATTTTTCATTCTTGTACATTTCAGCCCCAGCATTTGTCTTTGTAGTTTCCACTTCTCCACTGAAATACTCTATCTGTTCATTTATTATGAGTGTATTTTCCTTTAAGCCCGTTAACATATTTATCACAGTTGCTTTAAAATCACTCTACTCATTGAAACATTTGCACCAGAGAATTCATGGGTCACATTTCTTCTTGTCTAATGTTTATTGTATACAGAACATTATAAATGGTCTATTGTAGAGACTCAGGATTCTGTTATGTTCCCTAAGAGTGTTTATTCTTGTTCAAGTGGACAGTTAACTTAGCTGAACTCAAAGTCCAACCTGTGTCTTCCCTGCAGTGAACACAAGTGTATTTTCTACTCTGTTCTTTCAGCTTTTAGCTGCTTCTTTTGCTGGGTCCCTTGCATTTTGTCTACTAACAGTTTGGGCAGGATTGATACAGATTTTGAGGTTTATTCTCCCTGTGACTCTTCCAGGATTTTCCCCCTTAACTTTTCAGCTGTTCTAAGACCCTCCAGACTCTCCTCTGGCCTTTTAAGCCAACTCCCTGAGTGGGCTTTGAGGAATTTCCTCGGGTAGAAAGCTACAAGCTGGCAAATGACACTTGTTGCAGTTCCTGAGTTTCTAGGATACACTCCCCTCCTGTTTCTGTCACTGGTTTTGGTCACTTTTCAGTGCTTTTATAATGTTTAATGAGGCTTGTTGTTTAGATTTTATGATTGTTATTTGTAGGAAGGTTAGTCCAACCAAGTTATTCACCATTACTGGAAGCTAGAATCCCAGTCAAGTTGTTTTAAGAGTTTTCTGGCCATGATCTACTCCGTTCTTGTGACATTTGAAGCATTCTTATTCACCCTCTTTAATTTTTTTATCTTCTTAATAACCCATGTTATCAGGTTGTGGATGTTGGTTCACTTCTAAAGATTCAACACCAAAAAATAAAAAAATAATAAAAAAAAATATTCAACACTCAGAGATAAATCTTCTCTTAAATTCAACAAATGGGTGTGCATAGCATTGAATGATATATTGATTCTATTTCTGATTTTATTAATTAGCTTTAATTAGTTAGAATGAGTTTACCTATTGCCTGAGCAGGGAGTTGGGAGGATTGTGGGAAAAATGTTTGTTTATTCAGTTATTTTCATAAACAAATGAAGCTATTCATTCATTACATACAAATTCTTACTAATTGCTTATTTCTTAACAACTAGTTTCTTTCATCTGTCCCCTTTCTGGATTTCCATGAAATCACATAGTCTCAATTTTCCTCTTATCTTTTAGGCCATTTCTTTTCAGACTACTTTAATACCTCCTTTAATCACTGAATGCTGGAGTTCCCCCACTGTTTTGTCCTGAGACTTTCCTGATCTCTTTTCATTGAAGACTTCATCCATACAAATCTATGAAAATGGTTCCCAAATTTTGTTTCTAGTTAATATCTCTGACTTACTTACATTTTTATCTTTGCCATCTTGATGGATTTTTTCTATACTGTGGTTCCATCACAACCTTTAAGTCAGTATGCTTAAAACTAAACTCCTCTATCTCCAGGGGTGAAGATAAGCAATAGCTTCTCTTCCTGGCTTACCTATTTCTGTTAATAGTCTCACTAGTGTTCCAATCTTAAAGGCTTTTCCTCATTTTCTTCATCTCTCTCCTCCTCACATCCTGTCAGAGCTACCTCTGCAAATATATTTCATTTCTTACCACATCTGAACTGAATTATATATCTTTTTCTCAAGCCAGTGTATCTTGTAAAGAACTACCTTAATATCCTTTCTAAAGCCAACCTAGATTAGATCACTCCCTCTCTTCAGAAACCTACAGGAGCTCCCAAAAGACTAGATTCTGGCTGTCAAGATCCTCTTTATTGCAACTCCCACATACCATGCCAACCTCATTATGTTTTCTATGTTTCAGCCAAGTCAACTAGTCTTTTCTTCTAGCCACACAAGTTTTCTTGTCTTTGTACCTTTGTTCACACTGCTTCCTCTAGGCTGCCCTCCCCTTCCTACTCTCTATGCCTGGTCTCAGTTTACCTTAGTCCTAAATAGCCTTCATATATAACATCTCTTCCATGAGCTTTGCATTGGCATAGTTCAGTTTCACTACACATTGATCAAAGCAATATAGATTGGTCTATTTTACCCTTGGCAATTTGGCTATCTCGGGGCAGGAAGAAGAGGGATGAGGATAATGAGTCTAAGATGATATTGAGAAATCTAGGAATCTTAAAAGCACATTAAAGATCATCTAATTCAGTGATTATCAATTGTGGAATCTCCTCACACAGAAGCCCAATATATTCTTTTGTGATTGAAATGGTAAGAGAGGCCCCCAAGCCCTTACTTCATGCAGGTTCCCTCTCAAAGGCCCCTCCTCAGATACTTCTGCAGACACTTAGGGCCTCAGAGAACTATCAGTTACAAAACCACTGACTAATTTAATACTCTCACTTACAGATTAGAAAACTGAAACCAGAAAACCCTATCAAAATCTAGCATTCTCTTTGAGAGTAATGAATCTGAGTCAATGCATTTGAAAGTAACAAAATTGCTTTTCTTTTTAAAACTTTCTACAAAAGTGATCTTGATCCCGATAGGTTTCAGAATGAGAGGCATTACCCCGATAGGTTTCAGAATGAGAGGCATTACTGGGAAGGTCGCTGATCAGACATCCACTTCAGTGACTGCTCCTCGCAGATCTTTTTCAAGTTGAGTTTTAGGAATTTCGTGTCATGGCAGCCCTCATGCCTAGCTTTGGAAGGAACTCTGCCCCATCTCATTCACACTGGGAGCACCAGGCTGGAAGGCCCTAGGAACATGTCCAAGACCTAAGATCCAGATAGGCCAAGAGAGATGTCCTGGCTGCTTACTATTGCCTCTGATTCCAAGAAGGAGGGAGGATTATAAATGTAAATTGTTATGCAAATGAACCTCTTATTTAGCTGACTAGGATTCCTGGCTCCCAGTAAGTAACTTCATCCGCCATATAAAACAGCCTGAGGCTGCTACTGCTCTTTTTTCTGCTTAAAAACTCTGTCAGAAAATCAATCCTAATGGA
Organism: Canis aureus; assembly: GCF_053574225.1. Lineage (NCBI taxonomy): Eukaryota > Metazoa > Chordata > Mammalia > Carnivora > Canidae > Canis > Canis aureus. Next base: position 40,293,950 of record NC_135620.1, read on the forward strand.
GTTGGAAAATTGAAGATTAGGGCTAAATATAAGAGATTTCCTTGCCAAATATCTCATGTTTCCTTGGAAATAGCAAGATTCTTATTTATCAATTTAGAATATAGCCTCACCAGGGTTCTTGTCCCCATTGACCAAACAGAATGATTCCTGGAACCAACATCTTAACAGTATATGACACCTTTTTTTTTCCTTCAAAGCAGATGTGATTGAGACATACATTGGCCTATTTAAGTAAGTCTGAAAAGCTATACTGGTTTCAAGCTACACTTTTTAAATCATGCTATTTGCCTAAATAAATGTAGCTTTCCTGCCTCTTATTAGAAAATGATTTCAGCATCTGATTCCAGACTACATTTGGTACATTTGGAGGGGGCTGGATACTGCTGCTCCCAAGAAATCCTCGACTGATTTCTATACACTTCTCCCTAAGGTCATTCTTATCCGATTTTGTGACAGGAGTAAAATGATACCACCATGGACCTTATACCACAGAGATGCCTAGATGCCACCAGGAGCATGCAGGGAACCTGCTCCTCCTATGTATCTGAATAGGAAGATACAGGTGATCAGCACACAGGTAGAAAGTCTGCCCTACCCTTGGATCCATGGCCTACGGGAATTGTGGAAATTTCTTCTCCCTAAATATATCAGTTAGCTATCACCACATTAAGAAATAATAACAATAATAAGACTCAGTGGCTTAAAATAGCAGTAATTTATTCTTACTGATCTTAAGTTTAGCTGATCTAAACTGAGTTTGGCTGGGGTGAATTTGGCTGTTCTCCACATTTCTTTCAACTCCCTCTTGGGATCATCAGGCCAGTCCAAGCATATTCTATCAGTGATAGCAAAGGCACATGATCACAAGCAAAAATACACAGCCTCTTGAGGTTTAGGTTTGGAACTGGTATACTAGCACATCTGCCTCATTTCTTTTATTGTGGTTAAATACTCATAACATAAAATTTACTATTTTCAATATTTTTAAGTGTTCAATGGCATTAATTATATTCATATCATTGTGCAACCATCACGCTTTCCATCTCCAGAACTTTTTATCTCAAACTGAAACTCTGTACCCATTAAAAAAAAAAAAAAAAATTACCCATGCTCCCCTTCCTCCAGCCCCTGGTAATCACTATTCTGGTTTCTTTCTTCTATGAATTGGACTATACGAGGTACCTCATATAAGTGAAATCATACAGTAGTTGTCCTTTTGCATCTGGCTTCTTTCACTTAATGGTTCAAGGTTCATCCAGGTTGTCATACATATCATGCTTTCATTCCTTTTTAAGGCTAAATAATATTCCATCATACATACATGTCATATTTGTTCATCCATGTATCCATCTACTGATAGACATTCAGGTTGTTTTCACCTTTTGGCCATTGTGAATAATGCTATGAACATTACTGTACAAATAGCTATTCAAGTCCCTGCTTTCAATTCCTTTGGGTATATACCCAGAAGTGGAATTACTGAATCATTATGGTAATTGTAATTTAATTTTTTGAGGAACCTCTATACTGTTTCCCACAGTGGCTGCACCCTTTTACGTTCCCGCCAGCAATGCACAAGAATTCTAATTTCCCCACATCTTCACCAATACTGGTTATTTTCTGTTGTCATTTTTATTTTTTTAAATAACCATTCTACTGGATGTGATATATATCTCATTGTGGTTTTGATTTGCATTTCTATAACAATTAGTGATGTTAACCATCTGTTCATGTGCTTATTGGCCATTTTTATATCTTTGGAGAAATGTCTATTCAAGTCTTTTGCCCATTTTTTAGTTTGGCTGTTTATATTTATTACTGAGTTGTAGGAATTCTTTATATATTCTGGACATTAATCCATTACCAAATCTATGATTTGCAAATATTTTCTCCCATTCTGTGGGTTGCCTTTTCACCCTGGTGATAGTGTCCTTGGATGCACAAAAACTTTCAATTTTGATGATGTCCAGTTTGTCTTTTGTTGCCCTGTGCTTTTATTATCATATCCCAGAACTCATTGCCAAATCCAATATCATGAAGCTTCTGCTTATGTTTCCTTTTAAGAGTTTTGGGGGATCCCTGGGTGGCTCAGCAGTTTAGCACCTGCCTTCTGCCCAGGGCATGATCCTGGAGTCCCGGGAATGAGTCCCGCATCAGGCTCCCTGCATGGAGCCCTGCTTCACCCTCTGCCTGTGTCTCAGCCTCTCTCTCTCTCTCTCTCTCTCTCTCTCTCTCATGAATAAATAAATATTTTTTTAAAAAAAGAGTTTTATACATTTAACTCTAAGATTTAAGTTTTTGATCCCTTTGAGTTAATTTTTGTATATGGTGTGAGGTAAGTCTACAACTTCATTTTCTTGCATGTAGATATCTCATTTTCCCAGCACATTAAGTGGTCCTGGCATCCATGTTAGAAGTTGTTTGAGCATATAAGCAAGACTTTATTTGAGGGCTATTTTATTCCATTGGTCTATCTGTCTTTATGCCAGTACTGTAATGTTTCAATTACTGTAGATTTATACTAAGTTTTGAAATCAGGAAGTATGAAACCTCCAAGTTTGTTCTTCTTTTTCAAGATTATTTTGGCTATTCAGTATCCCTTGAGATTCCATATAAACTTACAGATGGATTATTCTATCTCTGAAAAAAAAAAAGGAAAAAGTCATTGAGATTTTAATAGGGATTATACTGAATCTATAGTTCATTTGGGGTATTGACATCTTCACTATATTAATTTTTCTAATCCATGAATATAATATAGTCTCCGCAACATTTTATAGTTTTCAGTGTACACGTTTTCCATCCTCAGTTAAATTTATTCTTAAGTATTTTATTCTTTTTTATACTATTATAAATGGAATTGTTTTCTTAATTTCTCTTTCATATTATTAGTATAACATCTGACTTATTTTATTGGCCAAAGTAGTCACATGGCCAAACCCAAAATCAGGAGGTGGGAAAGTACAGCCCACCTATCATCAAAGGCCACTGCAAAGTTACATGGCAAAGTGAGTCAATACAGGGAGGAATAAAAAAAAAAAAATACAGGGAGGAATAAAGAACAGGGTTCTGTAACAATGATATTCCATACTGAACTTCTTATAGTCAGTTTTAGCATTATTTTTCCAGGGCCCTTCTTCAAAGTAGTCTGCTATAAGCACTTCAACGAAACAATTGCTATGAAAATGTAAAAAGGGAGGGGGATAGACGGGGCGGGGGGGGGGGCAAAAAGAATGAGCAGACAAAGGAAGAAGATAACAAGGTGCCTAGGTAAAACTGCTGATGCCCAGCTGAACAGGTAGCAGGCATGAGGAAAAGAACACATGGTAAGGAATCAGAAGGCATGTCACTTGATCTTGAAGTGTCTTAACATCTCAAGGCCTCCGTTTCCTCCTTTCTCACAAGGCTAGACAATATCTAAGGACCTTTCCTGTGTTAATTCTGCATCCTATACAAATTCTAACAGTGTCTCCCCCAATATTCAAAAGACCCATAGCTAATACCATCCTCAGTGATACTTCCCCTGTGGTCAGGAACCTTTCCCCTATGGTCAGGAATAAGACAAGAAGAATGTCCACTCTTACCATTACTACTTAACATAGTACTGGAAGGCTTAGCCTCAGCAATCAGACAACAAAAAGAAGTAAAGGTCACTGAATTGACAAGGAAGAAGTCAAATTTTCACTATTTGAAGATGACATGACACTCTATGTAGAAAACCCAAGACTCCACCAAAAAATTGCTAGAACACATACATCAATTAAGCAAAGTCATAGGATATAAAATCCATGTGCAGAAATCTGTTGCATTTCTATACACCAGTAACAAAGCTGCAGCAAAAGAAATCAAGGAAAGGAATTGATCCCATTTACAATTGCACCAAAAATAATAAGATACCTAGGAAAGAAATTAAAGAGGACACAAATGCTCATGGATTAGAAAAGCAAACATTGCTACAGTGTCTGTACCACCCAAAGCAATTTACACATTTAATGCAATCCCAATCAAAATGCCACCAGCAGTTTTCACAGAGCTAGAACAAATAATTCTAAAATTTGTGTGGAACCACAAAAGATCCTGAATAGCCAAAGTAATTCTGAAAAAGAAAAACAAAAGTGGAGGCATCATGATTACAGATTTCAATCTATATTACAAAGCTGTAGTCATCAAGACAGTATGATACTGGCACAAAAAGACATAAAGATCAATGGAGCAGAATAAAGAACCCAGAAATGGACCCACAACTATATGTTCAACTAATCTTTGACAAAGCAGGAAAGAATATCCAATAGGAAAAAGTCTTTTCAACAAATGGTGCTGGTAAAACTGGACAGCCACATGCAGAAGAATAAAACTGGACCACTGTCTTACACCATGCACAAAAATAAATTCAAAATGGATGAAAGACCTTAATGTGAGATAGGAAACCATCAAAATCCTAGAGGAGAACAAAGGCAGAAACCTCTTTGACCTCATCCATAGCAATTTCTTGCTAGACACATTTCCAGAGGCAAGGGAAACATAAGCAAAAATAAACCATTGGGACTTCATCAAGATAAAAAACCTTCTGCACAGAAAAGGACAATCAACCAAACTAAAAGGCAGCCTACAGAAAGGGAGAAGATATTTGCAAATGACATATCTGATAAAGAGTAAGTATCCAAAAGCTACTTATCAAACTCAACACCCAAAAAAATAAATAACTCAGTTAATAAATGAGAAGAAGACATGAATAGACACTTCCAAAAAAGACATCCGCATGGCTATCAGATACAACATCACTCATCATCAGAGAAATACAAATCAAAACCACTATGAGATACCATCTTACACCTGTCAGGATGACTAAAATTAACAACACAAGAAACAGGTGTTGGCAAGGATGCAGAGAAAGAGGAACCGTCTTGCACTGCTGTAGGAGTGCAAGCTGGTGCAACCACTATAGAGAACAATGTAGAGGTTCTTCAAAATATTAAAAATAGAACTATCCAATGATCCAGCAATTGCACTACTTAATAGGTATTTACCCAAAGGATACAAAAAATACAGATTCGAAGGGAGGCAACACACCCCGATGTTTATAGTAACATTATCAACAATAGCCAAACGATGGAGAGAGCCCAAATGCCTATCTACTGATGAATGGATAAAGAAGAGGTGATATATATACAATGGAATATTGCTTAGCCATTAAAAGGAATGAAATCTTGCCATTTGCAATGACATGGATGGAGCTAGAGTATATTACGCTAAGTGAAATAAGTCAGAGAAAGACAAATACCATATGATCTCACTCATGTGAAACTTAATAAAGAAAACAGATGAACATATGAGAAGGGAGGAAGAAAAAAAGGAGAGAGGGAAATAAGCCATAAGACACTTTTAATGATAGAGAACAAACTGAGGGTTGATGGAGGGAGTGGGTGGGGGATGTGCTAGATGAGTGATGGGTATTAAAGAGGGCACTTGTTATGATGAGCACTGTGTATTGTATGTAAGTGATGGATTACTGAATTCTACTCCTGAAACCAATATTGCACTGTATGTTAACTACCTAAAATTTAAAATAAAAAAAAATAAAAAGTAAACATCCAAATAAATTTTCTGTGGAAGATAAGTTGTGGAAGACACAACAGCAAATTCAGCAAGTACTCTGAATTTAGAGAAAATTAGTTTTTTCTCACAATTGCAATTAGTTTACTTTAATAATTCTGGGTAGAGGGATGCCTAGGTGGCTTAGTGGTTGAGCATCTGCCTTTGCTCAGGGCGTGATCCCAGAGTACTGGGATCGAGTCCCACATCAGGCTCCCTGCATGGAGCCTGCTTCTCCCTCTGCCTGTGTATGTCTCTGTCCCTCTCTTTCTGTGTCTCTCATGAATAAATAAATAAAATCTTTAAAAAAAAAAAGCCTGGGTAGACATAGTATGTAAGTTTAATATTTTAGAATTTTAATATATCAAAATATGTTCAGTGACTATGAAGATAAGTATATGTCCAATGCTTGGTAAGAGTTGTTAGAAGGCCAAGGTTCTTAACTGACAGAAAAATGAAATCAATGTTTACAAGTATTTTCCTAGATTCTGTTGAAAAACTTAGGCTTGAAAATCACATAAACAGTAAAATAGTGGCAAATATTAGACCTTAACCAATTAAAGTTTGATTCTTAACTATTACTACATAGAATTTTTTTCCAACTCACTGCATTTGAAGAACTGATTTCTCTTAGTATAAAAACAGTATAGGAACTAATTAACTTGAAAAATGTTCAGTGAGTGAATATTAATTCCTTCATTTTTAAAAATGTTAGTACGAGGATATAGAAATAGGTACTTTGTGTACTCTAAGAATTTTTACTTAACTGAATGAATAATAGTCACCTTCCCAAAATTCCTGGGTAGAAACATCCTTTGGCTTGGAAATGGCAAGCATACAAAAAGTGCCATAGGTAGAGACTACACTGTATGCATGGCTTCTAAGCCACAGAGACTAAAACAACTCATCAGGTGTATATCCCGTTTCACTTTATTAATGTCTTCTCTCTCTCTTCCTCTCCTCCTAGGCTGTCCCATCAAAGGCCACCCTACCCCCAATATCACCTGGTTCCATGGTGGTCAGCCAGTTGCCACTGTCCCAGGACTGACACATCATATCTTGGCAGCTGGACAGATTCTCCAGGTTGCAAATCTTAGTGGCGGGTCTCAAGGGGAATTCAGCTGCCTTGCTCAGAATGAGGCAGGAATACTCGTACAGAAGGCCTCTTTAGTGATCCAAGGTAAGAAATCCTTCAGGCTCTGCTGCCGGGTTTATTTCTTGAATGAGAAAGTCCACCTGAGAATCTAATTCTCAAATGAAACAAAGTGATTTCTGATTTCAGTGGTTCCTAGGGCATGAAAATCAAAGCTGAACCATGTTTCCATATGATGAGGCCCTTCAGAAGAGCCACCAGGCACCATCCCAGCAGACTCTGGAAAAATCAGAGCTGCTTTCATAAACAGTTCCTTCTACTTCATAACATTGCTGCCACTGAGGACCAAGGAAACACTGATATATCAAAGCCAAAAGAGTTTCATTTTTGTTTGTTTAATAAGAATTTCACGTACGCATGTGTGCAAAGTAGCCTATTAAACTAATGCATACACATTTTCTCTGTTGGCTTGACTAAAAAAAAACAAAAAACCTCTTGATCTGAATTGCTTGGTTATTGCCTCCTCTACCGGAGAATCAAGCTGGTACCAGTACCTCCTTATCGTGCTAAAGAGTCTTCAGCTGCAGTCACGTGCTTAAGTGTTTTGCAGGCACCTTTCTGTGACCCCATCAAAAAACAGACTGTGTGGCTCGTGCATTAACTTTCTAGGAACACGGGCAGGTGAGAAAGCCCTTGGGAGGAAAAATAAGCAAGGAAGACAAACCATGAGAGACTCCTAACTCTGGGAACAAACAAAGGATTGCAGAAGGAGAGTGGGTGGGAGATGGGGTGACTGGGTGACAGCCATTAGGGAGGGCAGAGGATGAGACAAGCACTGGGTATTATACTGTATGTTGGCAAATTGAATTTAAATTTTAAAAAAAAATTTTTAAAAAGCCCTTGGCAGAGACTTGGCTTTAGCTATACCAAGAAAGAGTTGTGAATGGGCCTAAAACAGTAAGAAACAAACCCAAACTGGGCCTTCCTTCAGAAATTAAGTGAGGCTTTCAAGCGCTCCATGAGCTATTTCTACCTGTGGCCTATTTACGATTATTTTTAGGGAAAGCAAAATTCTATTGCATGCATTCTAAAATGAAGGATTCTTTGGGAAGGGACAGAATTTTGCACCAATGTAGCACATGAGAAGGGAGATTTTTCTGAGCAAATGGATTTTCCCTTTAAGCATCCTCCCCTGCCATTTGGCTTTCCAGACAGGAAAGTAAATGTTCCATTTTCTTGCCAACCAGCCATTCTCTGCTGAAAACCAGAAGCCAGTGCCTATCTGCAAGATTTGTAATATACGACCTTGCAAATAAGCACTCCCAGTTTACCAGCCCACAGTTATTTTTAACAGCTTTCCTACCAGTGAGTCCCAGACCCCCAAATAGAAAATTCTAAGAAATTGAATTTCTTCCTGACGTCATAATCTCATATAAATGAGGACTCTCTGGGTAGGCTGGGGTTTTTGGTTTTTTGTTTTTTGTTTTTTTGGTTATTTTTTTTGGTAACATTTACAAAGTCCAACTCAAATGTACACATATAAATATGACTGTTAAGTATCTGATATTTTTGTAGCTCTTTGTTGGAAAAGAAAGTCCAACTGGTGACCCACTAGAAAGAAAAAATACTTTAGAAATGTATTTAAAAATAGGGACTACAGCCACTGATTAAGTACTCTCTATGTGCCAGCACCGGGCTAGGCCCTTGCTTTCATTATACCCAGCCCTCACGACTTTGCAAGGTAGGGGTTTTGTACTCGCTTTATGGATAAGCCACCAGAGGCTCCTGGACACCATACCACTTGCCTGCCTAAGCTGGGAATGAAGCCCACTCAAGGACAGAGTCTCATTCATAAGAGCTCCTCATGCCCACAGAACATAGGCAATAATGCAATCTTCTTTTCACCTCTGATTCTCCTTCTATGACAGATTACTGGTGGTCTGTGGACAGACTGGCAACCTGCTCGGCCTCCTGTGGTAACAGGGGCATTCAGCAGCCCCGCCTGAGGTGTCTCCTGAACAGCACAGAGGTCAACCCCACTCACTGCGCAGGGAAGGTGCGCCCTGCTGTGCAGCCCATCGCCTGCAACCGGAGAGACTGCCCTTCTCGGTGAGTGTAGCAGATGCTGGCTTAGGCCTCCCCAAAGCTGGGCCCCAAAGTTGGCCCCAACCTTTAGCCAAGTCAGTGGCTAGCCTTGGTCCAGCACTGCACAGGAAGAGACATGTTGTGCCAGCAAGGGGGCCTGCCATCCAAGGCACTTTTTTCTAGGCACAGACTTGTCAGGTCTCTCCACCCTACAGAAGATACCCCTCAGAATGGCTCTCCTCCCTGGGCAGTTTTTGTCCTCACCACTCAGGCTAAGGGCTTCCCCGGGGCATCCCAAGTGCCTGAGAGGTTCTGTTCAGGGAGCAGGGGCATCCCAGGCCCTGGCCAGCCCTAGCTCGCATCCTGCAGTAAGAAGCTTGCTCTCTGATTTGTTTGTGAGATGACAACTGTGTTTGTAGTTGAGGTCCTGAGGGGATAGGGGTTCCTGGCCTCTACCCCAGTCCCTCCTCTTTCTTCTAACTTCAAAAATTGTGCTAATCGGTACTCTGGTTGAGGTGAGGAAGTCTTGTCCAATTTTTTTCTTCAAAGGGTTGCATCCTGCTAAAGTCAAAATAAATCTTCATTTTCCATAGTTGCCTCCATGTTGGATATGCATTCTCTGCCTCTGGCCCCAGAGTGACACCCACCGCCATGTCTGCCTCTTGTAGCTTTGAGAAGCCGGGTGTCCCATAGAGCACCCTACCCCCACTTTGCAGACAGTAGCTAAAGGGATAATGGATGGACTTAGAGTTGGCACCGGTATGGCATCCAGAGCCTGGGGGGACTTGGCTGGGCCTTGCAGTGCCCCCTTCCTACCCATCCGTGGGACTTTCCTACACTACTTAGGCAACCGCTTTGTGTTTTGCCAGCTGAGTCATAAGGAGCAGCTGAAACCAGGAGAGACTCAATGAAATATGAAACACGCTCATTAATATCAGCAGTTTGACTTGCTGACGGGAAGGTTTCCATGGGAATGATTAATGTCCTTTTATACCCTTCCTGAACTGTAACATAGCCATACCTCTCCTTTCTCAAACCCCCCACCCCAGCTCCTGAAAAATTGCTGAAATGTATATTTGGAAATAAAAGTTGATTGAAATGCAGGCCTGACATTCACCGGGGATATATGGGGCTGGAAGACTGCCCTCGCCAAGCTATTTGAAATGAAGACGAAGTCTTGGACATGCCAAGGACTTTTTGATTTGCTGTGGTGATGGTCAGAGTCAATCAGCCTCATTTACTTCTGCAAATGAAATAATGGCCATGTCTGCTTGGATTTCAGTGCCCCCAGGAGCTTTGTAACACCTCATGCCTGCTTCCTAAGTGGCTCTGCTCCTGTGGGTTGGAGATCTGCATGCAGTCATCTCTCTCCAGGGCAAATGCAGCAGGGAAGTTCCACCAAACTAAATAAGTCACAGATCCAGATCCAAAAGGAATTCGCTCCCTGGCTCTGCTACTTGTCTCTCCCAAGAGCCAGATGTGGTGCTCCTGGACCGGGAAGTGGCCACAGGTTCATCTTTGACTGGTGTGTCCCTGCCAGGCTTCTCAGGCACCTCAGCAGCCTTATCTGAACACAAACAGGTGTCACCCTGGTTGTCTCTGAATAGTCTGAGAAGTCCTGCTTTGACCCAGCTGGCCATTCAACCATTTCATTTAGATCAACCTTGTCTCAAGTATTAAAACCCAAGAATTATCTTTTTCCCTAGATTGCATAAAATGTCTGGAAAGCCCTAAAGCTCTTCTATCTCCCCCAAACTGTCCCCCTTTCCCCTTCTCTTTGAGAACTAGCCCACAGTGCAGATATGCACAGGGAACTCCTCCGGGTTTGTATCTGGACCAAGGATTTCGGAGTGTTTCCCCAGTTCCAGCCTGGCTTTATGAGAAAAGCCATTTGCACAGCCTTGGTCAGTCTCACTTCTGAGCATCCAAATTTGTAGTTGGAACCTAACATCCTGAGAACGACATTTTCCACATATGCAGCCCTCTAGGAGGCATCAGACCTGTGCACCGTGACTCATGGAGGTGGGACACTGCTCCACAGAGCCAGAGGGAACTTGGCCCTCTTCAGACTGCTTTTTCAAGATGCACCTGTGCAGTCAATTTCCAAAGAGTATTTTTTTCCTGTGGCCACCATTACAAATTACCACAAACATGGTGGCTGAAAAGAATAGATAATTTATTTTCTCACAGTTTTGAAGGCTGGAAGTCCAAAATCATGATGTCAGCAGGGCTGCACCCCTTGCAACTTTCTCAAACCCTGCAACTTCTGTTGGTTCCAGGCATCCCTCAACTTGCAGCCATGTTAATCTAGCCTCTGCCTCTGTGGTCACACTGTCCCCTCCTCTTTTCCAATTTCTCTTTCTCTTACAAGGACATTTGTGAAGGCAGATAATGTAGAATAATCTTATCTCAGAATCCTTAATTATATCAGCAAAGATCATTTGTCCAAATACGGTAACATTCTTAGGTTCTGGGGATCTGATGTAGATCTTTTGGGGGACCATTTTCAGCCTTCTACTCCATGTATACCATGAAAAGGGCCATGCCCCAGAATTAGTACCTGTGTGGTGAGAACAAGGGGATGCACAGGTTCTTTTTTCTGAGAGTGTATGCCTGAACCTTTGCACCTGCCCTGATTCTTCTTCCTCTCCCCAGGTGGATGGTGACCTCCTGGTCTGCCTGTACCCGGAGCTGTGGGGGAGGTGTCCAGACCCGCCGGGTGACCTGCCAGAAGCTAAAAGCCTCTGGGATCTCCACCCCTGTGTCCAATGATCTGTGTACACAACTCGCCAAACGGCCAGTAGACACCCAGGCCTGTAACCAACAGCTCTGTGTAGAGTGGGCCTTCTCCAGCTGGGGCCAGGTGAGTGGATTTTATTTGAAAGGTAAATCTAAAGGTACAGACCCTGCCGCAGTAGGAAGTAAAATGCCACCACTGCCAAATCCTCTGTGATCTCACATGCTTCACATCCCATCTGTCAATCAACTCACCTGCCCAGTATTCATCCCAAAGCTTAGAGTTTCTGATCATTCTCTAAGACAAACCTACCTCCCACAGCCATTATACTTTCCCCATTGATTTCCTTCCTCCCAAGCTCATCCCTTTTTCAGATCATCAGCAAATCCTCAACAACCCCTTCTTCAGACTCATTTTCTGTAAGGCCACCTCTTCTCACTGGCTGTCCTATGGTTGATGATTTAAAGCTCTGATGAGATCCATTTGGGGGCTGAGTGAGGGGTTCTCAACTGGGCTACACAATTAGAATCACTGGAGAAACTTCTTTAAAAGGCCAATGTCAAGGCTGCACCTCCCTGAGATTCTAAGTCAGTTGCTCAGGGGTGGGATCAGGGCATGGGCAAGTTTTAGAAACTACACAGAAGATTCTGGTGTGCAGCCAGAGGAGAGAAACCACTATTCCAAGTCAAGAAGAGTTGAAACCTAGCTAGATCACTTTGAAACCACCAAATCCTTTCTCAATTCTCAACCAGAGGACAGCCAAAAAAGTCCCAGGTTAGCTCAATACACAGCAGAAATGGGGGCTCCTTGGACCCCAGTAGGGAGGGAGCCTCTCTGGTATATAGGACTCTCTCCATTTGGAAAGGAAATTTTGTTTAGTTGTGATTTTAAGAATTAACACAAACTGAAGATTCTCCCTGGGAAGAGCAAACCTGAGCAATGACAGACACTATGCCACGACAAAGCAGCCTCAGAGGGATGGGAGGCACTGAAGCATCTTCCCGTTGTTCTCATGTCATTTCTGGGCCAGGTAGCACCAGGTAGGAATCTACATTGCAATTAGAGGTCTAGGCTTTCCCCAGTGCCCATACATAGACCCTCTATTTAGACAAAGAGAAGTTTTATTACTCATCTGACCACTTCTCTGTTTTAGAATGTTGTTGTCACTTAAAAAAAAAAAAAATTCAATGTGGTGCTTAGGGGAAATGACATAATTGTGTATGCTCCATTCCTTTCAAAGTCTGTGTTCAAAACCTACTGGGGACCTACTCAGCATCTATGAGCTGCCTGCCAGGGCTGATGACCAGCTAGTACCCAGCCCACCAGCTATATGGTAGCAACTCTTGTTTGTCAGAGGCTGGCACTGATTGGTAGGCTGACCATTCTGATCAGTCAGGCAGAGTGTGTGATTGGTGTCTGAAACATGCCATTAAGCTTGGCCTGCTGGGACAGCCCAAAACCACCACAAGGCTCTTAATTCTTTGTGTGACCATATGAACTAACGTGACTGGATGTTTTGGGCAGCTAGCAACTCGAAACTTGTTGGAACTGGCTATCCACACATTACTGCACTCACGTTCCTCTGTCCCCACCCTGAGGTATGTTCTTTGGAAAACAATCACTTGGAACTTTCCCGTTAGGTTAATATACTGTGGCCATCTCTAATGAAGATCAAATGTTATTTGGAGGAACTCTGGCCACAGAATTCACTTGCAATCCATAAGCCATTTGTGTCTCAGGTGAGTCTGGGGATATAATGCTCAAAGCTGGCCAATCAACAGCCAGCTCCTTTTTGGCACCTTCACCGACCCCCACCCCCCTCCCCCCGCCTTTATTTCCAGTGACCTAATGTATGTGCTTCATAATCAAAGAGGCATGAGCTGCTTTTTGCTCTGATGCCTGGGGGATATCATCTTTCCCTTACCTGGAAAAGCCCACTTCTTCTAGCTTTCATTCAGCCCAAGGCAGCTTTGCTTCTAGGCCCTCAAGGCTTACTGACAGTTTGTGAAATTACAATTGGGAACAGATCTGGCTACACACGGGAGATGTTTCTATGTTGTACCACTGAGGTCACTAAAGGGGACATACATTGTGCACGCTGATCATTTCTCAGTGATTACTTTTTCTAAAAGAGAAAAAAAAAAAAGGTCCTTCTCCCTTCCTTCCCCTCAAATAACACTCTTATCTCCTTTCTTCTATAACCCTCTAGGCAAGTATGTCTCATGCTTTAATGTGAATCATGTTGTTAAAAATGCAAAATCTGACATGGCAGGACTTGAGCAGAGCTTTGGATAATGAATTTTTTTTTATTGAGGTATAATTGACATATACCCATTATATTAATTTCAGGTGTACAACATATAATTTGACATCTGCAAAATGATTCCCCACAACAAGCCTAATTAACATCTGTTACTATGCATAATTAGAAATAAATTTTTTCTTGTGATAAGATTTTAAGATCGACTCTTAACTTTAAAATAGTTAATACGGTATTATTACCTGTAGTCACCATACTATATATTACATCTCCATGACATATTTATTTTATAACTGGAAGTTTTTACCCTTTGACCCCCTCCACATATTTCACCTATCCCCAGCCCCCACCTCTTTAACCAGGAGGAGGAGTCATTGCTTAGATTCCACATATGAAATCACACAGTACTTGTCCTTGTCTGCTTTATTTGACTTTTATGCCTTCAAGGTCTACACATGTTATCAATAATGGCAAGATGTCATTCCTTTTTATGGATAAATGATATTCCTTTGTGTGTGTATGTACCACATTTTATACATTCATCCACTGATGGATACTTAGGTTGTTTCCATATCTTGACTCTTGAAAATAATGCTGCAATGAACATGGAGATGCATATATCCTTTGAAGTTAGTGTTTTCATTTTTTGGGGTAAATACTCAGAGATGGAATTGCTGGCTAATAGAGTAGTTCAATTTTTAATTTTTGAGGAACCTACATACTGTTTTTTATAGTGGCTGCATCACTTTACATGCTCACCAATAGTGCACAAGGGTTCCCTTTTTGCCACATCCTCACCAACACGTGTTATTTCTTCTTTTTTTGGTACTAGCTATTCTAATAGGTACGAGGTAATATCTCCTTGCGGTTTTGATTTGCATTTCACTGATGCCTGGTGGTCTTGAGCACATTTTCATGTACCTGTTGGCCATCTGTATATCTTCTTGAGGAAAATGTCTATTCAGATCCTGTGCCTTTTTAAAATTGCATTGTTTGGTTTTCTGAAATTGAGATGCAAAAGTTCTTTTCGTATTTTAGATATTAGCCCAAATATGATTTGCCATATGCTTTTCATGTCAGATTCAAAATGTAATTGCCAAGAAAGATGTCCAAGAGCTTACTGCCTATGTTTTCTTTGATTTCTAGGATTTCAAGAATTATGTTCAAGTCCTTAATCTATTTTGAGTTAAATTTTGTGTATGGTTTAAGAGTAGGCCAATTTCATTGTTTTGCATATGGCTGTCCAATTTTCCCAGCACAATTTATTGAAGAGATTGTCCTTTCCCCATTGTATATTTTTGGCTCCTTTGTCATAAATTAATTAATCATATATGCATGGGTCTGATTCTGGGCTCTCTATTCTGTTCCAACTGTATGTCTAGTTTTATGCCAAACCACTCTGTTTTGATTACTATAATTTTTTAATAGTTTGTAAGCAGGGTACATAATACCTCCAGCTTTTGGCAATTGTTTTGGCTATTTGGGATCTCTTGCAGTTATATACCAATTTTAAGATTGATTTTTCTATTTCTGTGAAAAACACCATTGGAATTTTTACAGGGATTGCATTTAATCTGTAGATTGCTGAGTAGTGTGAACATTTTAACAATATTGATTCATCCAATCCATGAACACAGAATATCTACTTGCATAATCCTCAATTTCTTTCACTAATGTCATAGTTTTCAGTTTATAAAACAAATTTATTCCTAGATATTTTGTTCTTTCTGATACAATTATAAATAGAATTGCTTTAATTTCTCTTATAGTTTATTATTAGTCTAGAAATACAACAGACTTTTTGTATTGATTGTGTGTCCTATAACTTTGGTTTATTAGTTCTAACAGGTTTTTGGTGCTCATTAGCATTTTCTATACAAAATGTCATCGGCACATAGTGAGTGACAGTTTTACTTCTTCCCTTCTAATTTGGATGCCTTTTATTTCTTTCTCTTGACTAGTTACTCTGACTAGGACTTCCTATGCTATGTTGAATAAAAGTGGCAAAACTGGGCATTCTTGTCTTGTTTCTGATCTTGGAGGAAAGGCATTCAGCTCTTCGCCGTTGAGTATGATGTTTCCTAGGGGCTTGTCATAGGAATTATTTATTATGTTGAGGTACATTCCCTCTATGCCCACTATTTTTTGCTACTTTATTTTTTATTATTGAAGTATAGAAGACATACAATGTTATATGAGTTTCAAGTGTACAACATAGTGATTCCACAATTTTATACATGACTCAGTCTCACCACAATAAGTATAGTTACCAGCTGTCACCATACATTACAGTATTATTTACTATATTTCTTTATGATTAACTTTTCATGTCCATGATTTTTATATTTTACAAGTGAAAGTTTGTACTTCTTAATCCCCTTCACTATTTTGCCCATCATTCCACTCACCTCCCCTCGAGCAACCAATAGTTTGTTCTCTGTATTTAAGTGTCTGGTTTTTGTTTTGTTTTTTAGATTACACATTTAAGTTGAATCATATGGTATTTGTCTTTCTCTCACTTATTTCACTTAGCATAATATCTTCTAGGTCTGGCTGTGTTGTTGCAAATGGCAAGATTTTGTTGTTTTTTATGGCTGAGTAATATTTCATTGTATAGATATATACCACACCTTCTTTATCCATTCAATCAGTGGACACTTGAGTTAACTCCATATTTTAGCTACCATAAATAATGTTGCAATAAATATAGAGGTGCATATATCTTTTTGAATTTGTGTTTTCTTGATCTTTGGGTAAATACCTAGTAGTGCAATTACTGGATCATATGGCATTTCTATTTTTAATTTTTTTATATCTCCTATACTGTTTTCTACAAGAGTTAGACTAATTTACATTCTCACCAGCAGTGCACAAGGGCTCCCTTTTCTCCACATCTTTGCCAACACTTGTTATTTCTTACTTTTTTCATAGTAGTCATTCTGACCAGTGTGAGGTGATATCTCATTATGGTTTTAATTTGCATGTCCCTGATTAATGATGTTGAACATCTTTTCATATGTCTGTTGGCATCTGTATGCCTTCTTTGGCAAAATGTCTGTTCAGCTTCTCTGCCATTTTTTCATGTGTTTTGTGTGTATGTATTGAATTGTATAAGTTATTTTGGATATAAACCCTTATTGGATATATTATTTGCAAATATTTTCTCCATTCACTAGGTTGCCTTTTTATTTTGTTGATGGTTTCCTCGGCTGTACAAAGCTTTTTTACTTTGATGTAATCTCAGTAGTTTATTTTTACTTTCCTTTCTTTGAATAAGGACACCTAGTCATAAATACATTCCTAAGGCTGAAGTCCAAGAGATTACTGCCTATGTTTTCTTTAAAGAGTCTTATAGTTTCAAGTCTCAAATTTAGGCCTTTAATCCCTTTTGAATTTATTTTTATGTATAAGAAAGTGGCCCAGTTTCAATCTTTTCACGTAGCTGTCCACTTTTTCCAGCACCATTTATTGAAAAGACTATCTTTCCCTCGTTGTATATTATTACATCCTTTCTGTAAATTAACCTATATAGATGTGGTAAACTTTCCAATCTATCTGTTCCACTGATCTTTGTGTCTGTTTTTGTGCCAGTGCTGTTTTGATTATTGTTTTGATTACTGTTTTGATTATTATAGCTTTGTAGCATATCTTGAAATCAGGAATTGTAATACCTCCAGCTTTGTTCTTCTCTCTCAAGATTTGGGTATTCTTTGGGGTTTGTGTGTGTGTGTGTGTGTGTGTGTTTTTGTTTTTTAAGATTTGGGTATTCTTTGAATATTCAAGATCTTTTTTGGTTCCATACAAATTTTAGGAATATTCTAGTTTTGTGAAAAATGCTATTGATATTTTGATAGGGATTGCATTTAATAAGGAGATTGCTTTGGGTGGTATGGATATTTTAACAATATTCTTACAATCTATGAGCATGGTATACCTTTCAAATTGTTCATGTCATCTTCAATTTCTTTGATCAATATCATAGTTTTTAGAGTACAGATCTTTCACTTCCTTAAATTTATTCCAAGTTTTTTTTGGTGAAGTTGTAAATGTTATTGTTTTCTTAATTTTTCTTTCTCCTACTTTATTAACAGTGTATAGAAATGCAGCCAATTTCTGAGTATTCATTTTATATCCTACAACTTTACTGAATTTATTCTAAGAGTTTTTGGTGGAGTCTTTGTGGTTTTCTACATACAGCATTATATGTCATCTGTGGATAGAGAGTTTTATTTTTTCTTTACCAATTTTATTTCTTTCTCTTCTCTGATTGCTTATAGCCAGAACTTCCAGTACTATGTTGAATAAAAGTGGTGAAAGTGGACTTTTTGTCTTTTCCTTATCTTAGAGGGAAAGCCTTCATTTTTTTACCATTGAGTATGATGATAACTGGGTTTTTCATACATAGCCTTTAATATGTTGAACTATGTTCCATATATTCCTTCTAAACACACTTTGAAAACTTTTATCATGCATGGATGTTGTATTTTATGAAATGTTTTTCCTGTATCTATTGAGATTATCATATGGTTTTTATTCTTCCTCTTTTTAATGTGATGTATCACATTGGTGATTTGCAAATATTGAACTACCCTTGCATCTTTGAAATAAATTCCTCTTGAGTATAGTGAATGATCCTTTTTTAATACAGTTTTAAATTCAATTTGCTAATATTTTGAGGATTTTTGCATCTATGTTTCCCAGGAATGTTCCCCTACAGTTTTCTTTTTTTGTAGTGTCTTTTGTCTATTTTTGGTATCAGAGTAATGCTGGCCTTGTAAAATAAATTTGGAAGCTTTCCTTTCTATTTTTTGGAATAATATGAGAAGAATAGGTACTAATTCTTCTTTAAAAGTTTGGTAGAATTCATCTATGAAGCCTTCTGGTCCTGGAAAATTTTGGGGGGGGGAATTTTTGATTACCAAATTCAATTTCATTACTAGTAATTGGTCTGTTCAAATTTTCTATTTCTTTCTGCTTCAGTTTTGGAAGACAGTATGTTTTGGGGATCAATTTCATTACTATTAATTAGTCTGTTCAAATTTTCTATTTCTTCCTGTTTCAGTTTTGGAAGACAGTATGTTTTGGGGAATTTACCCATTTATTTCTTCTAGGTTGTCCAATTTGTTGGCATCTACTTTTTCATAGTATTCTCTATAATTCTTTGCATTTTGGTGGTGTCAGTGGTTGTTTCTCCTTTTTTGTTTCTAATTTTGAGTCCTTTTATTTCTTGATGAGTCTGAGTAAAAGTTTATCAATTTCATTTATCTTTTCAAAGAACCAGCTCTTGGGGGATTTTTTTGGTTTGGGGGGGGTTGAGATGTTTTGCTTTTTTTTTTATTAGTTTCCACTTATTTCCACTCCAATGTTTATTATATTCTTATCTCTATTAACTTTAGAAAAAGATCAAAGCCCAGTTTCCTGAGGTATAAGGTTAAATTGAGATTTTTCTTGTTTCTTATGATAGGCTAGTATTGCTATAAACTTCCCTCTTACAACTGCATTTACTGTGTCCCAAAGATTTTGGACTATTGTGTTTCCATTTTCATACACCTCCATGTATCGTTTGATTTTTCTCTTTATTCATTGACCTATTAGATGTTTAGTAACATGTTGTCTAGCCTTGATGTGTTTGTGTTTTTTCTGGTTTTTTATCATACCGATTTCTAGCTTCATACCATTCTGGTTGGCAAAGATATTTGATATGATTTTAATCTTTTTAAATTTATTGAGACTTTTTTTTTTAATTTTTATTTATTTATGATAGTCACACAGAGAGAGAGAGAGAGAGGCAGAGACATAGGCAGAGGGAGAAGCAGGCTCCATGCACCGGGAGCCCGACGTGGGATTCGATCCAGGGTCTCCAGGATCGCGCCCTGGGCCAAAGGCAGGCGCCAAACCGCTGCGCCACCCAGGGATCCCTATTGAGACTTGTTTTGTGGCCTAACATGTGATCTGTCTCAGAGAATGTTCCATGTGCACTTGAAAGGAATGTGTATTCTGTTTTTGAATGGAATGTTCTGTATATCTGTTAGGTCCATCTGGTCTAATGTGTCATTCAAAGCCATTGTTTCCTTGTTGATTTTTGGTCTGGATGATCTATCCATTGATGTAATGCAGTATTTAAAGAGCCCTACTATTTATTATTATATTACTGTCAATTTCTCTTGTTATGTCTGTTATTTGCTTTGTATATTCAGGTGCTCCTATATTGGGTGAATAGATATTTACAATTGTCACATCTTCTTGTTGGATTGATCCTTTTACCATTATGTGATGCCCTTATTTGTCTCTGGCTACACTCTTTATTTTAGTCATTTTGTCTGATATATATTTTTCCATTCCTTCACTTTCAGTCCATATGTTTTTTGGTCTGAAGGGAGTCTCTTATAGGCAACATATAGATGGAACTTTTTTTCAATCCATTCAATCACACTATATCTTTTGATTGGAGCATTTGGTCCCTTTACATGTGATTATTGATAGGTATGTACTTCCTACCATTTTGTTTTTCTATTTCTTTCCTGTTCCCTTCATCTCTGCTCTCTTTCTTTATAATTTGATGGCTTTCTTCAGTGTTATACTTAGATTCCTTTCTCTTTATTTTTGTATATATATTATAGATTTTTAATTTGTAGTTACCATTGAATTCATATATAACATCCTCGGTGTAGAGTAGTCTTTATTAATTTGATGATCACTTAAGGTCAAACACAGCCTAAACACTAAATCTTTACTCCTCCTCTACATTTTATGTATGTCATATTTTACCTCTTCTTATTTTGGGTAGCCCTTGACTAATTTTTGTACTTATAATTTTGTCCTTTTCTGTTTTAACCTCCACACTGGCTTTTTAAGTAATTATCTATTACCTTTACTATCTGTTCATTTTTACCAGTGAAGTTTTTTTTCTAGTATGACCCCTTATTCCCACTTAAAAAATTCCCTTTAATATTTCTTGTAGGGGATCCCTGAGTGGTGCAGTGGTTTAGCGCCTGCCTTTGGCCCCGGGCGCAATCCTGGGGACCCGGGATCGAAACCTACGTCGGGCTCCCGGTGCATGGAGCCTGCTTCTCCCTCTGCCTGTGTCTCTGCCTCTCTCTCTGTGACTATCATAAATAAATAAATAAATAAATAAATAAATAAATAAATAAATAAATAAATAAATATTTCTTGTAAGGCTGGCTTAGTGGTGATGAACTCTTGTACATTTTGCCTGGAAAACTATTTTTCTCTCCTTCAATTCTTAACAATAACTTTGCCAAGTATTCTTTGATGTGGATTTTTTCCTTTCAGCACTTTGAATATATGAAGTTTCTGCTAAAAGATCATCTGATAGCCTTATAAGATTTCCCTTGTATGTAATAGTTTGCTTTTCTCTTACTGCTTTTAAGATTCTCTAATCTTGGCCATTTTAATTATTGCATATCTTGGGTGTGAAACTTCTTAGGCTCATCCTATTTGGAGATCTCTCTGCTTCCTAGATCTGGCTGTGTAGGAAGTTTTCTGTCCTCTCTTCATATCCTTAACCTATTCTTTTATATATATAAATATAATTTTTGCTCTTCAGCTTGGTTGCTTCCATTACCCTTTCTTCCAGATCTCTGGACCATTCTAATCTATTGATTCTCTTTAGTGTATTTTTCATTTCAGTGATTGAGGATTCTTTTATATTTTCTGTCTCTGTTGAAATTCCCACTAAGCTCATCTGTTTTCTCATGTCTAATAAGTATCTTTATCAGACATATTGCTTATCTCTGTTTCTTTTTTTTTTTTTTAAGATTTTATTCATTTATTCATGACAGACACAGAGAGAGAAGGGCAGAGACACAGGCAGAGGGAGAAGCAGGCTCCATGCAGGGAGCCCAACGTGGGACTTGATCCCGAGTCTCCAGGATCACACCCTGGGCCGAAGGCAGCGCTAAACCACTGGGCCACCAGGGCTGCCCATTTCTGTTTCATTTAGCTTTTTGTCTGTGGTTTTGTCTTGTTCTTTCATTTAGCACATAATCTTCTCATTTTATCTAACTCTGTGTTTATTTCTGTGTATTAGGTAGGTCACCTACATCTCCTGGTCTTGAGAGTAGTGGTGTTCTATAAAAGAGATACTGTGGTGCCCTATAGGACTATTCCCCCAGCTAACCAGAACCAGTTATTCCAGGTGTGTCCCCTCTGTGGGGGCTGTGTGCACCCTCTCCTTGTGGCTGAGCTGTGATTGCTTTGGGCATGTTGGTGGGTAGGACTGGCCTTCAGGTCAGCCATCTACAATGATCTGCTTTGCCTGATGTGAGCCCACTGGGCAGGATTAAAGCTGTTCAGCTGCAGTCACTGTGACCATGCTGGTGGCTGGGGCTGATGCTCAGCCTGGCTCTTTGCATTTAGCCACAGCTACAGGCACACCACAGGACCGGGCTTTCTCCCTATGCAACCAGCTAAGAGCCCCAGCTGCACAAACTACACTGGTGTAGTCTATCCACCCTCCTCCAGGATAGAACTCACTTTAGAGTTGCATCAGTCCCTGCCTCTGCCAGGTGAAATAGGGCAGAAGCTCTTTAGAAGGACACCTGTCTTGGCAAGTGGGTTGGGTGTGCAGAAGAATGCTAAGGTGGGGGCATTTGGTGCTAGCAAGGTAAAGAGGATGTTAGCTGGAGACCCCAAACATCCAGTTAGAAGATGTCAAGAAAAATGGTGCCCACAAGCACTTTTGTTCCCAGTTAAATCTCCTGCAATTCCCTACCCTTCCAGCACACATTCTAGGATTAGTCAACAAATCTTCAGGTGCTTTTCAAACTGCTGCTTCTGTGCTGTGTCTTAGGCCATTATTTAGCATGCTGGCTCTTTAAAGACAGGGGCTCAGTTTCCTGTCACCCTCCTGCTCTCCTGGAGCTAATCCCTGATGATTTTCAAAGGAAAACTTGTCTTTCCAGTGCTGGTCTGATCCCCCTCACTTCTCCATGCTTGTGATAGCCTCCCCATTTGTGGTTAGTCACCCTAGGAGTTTGGGTCCTGATCATCCATCCTACCCTTTTTGATGTGCCCTTCTCTCTATGACTAGCTGTGGGAGCAGTCTTCAGGTTGTTTTCAGAGTTAGTTGCATAAATGCAGTTGTAATCCCCATGTGTCCATGGGAGGAGATGAGCTCAGGATCCTCCTGCTCCACCACCTCCAAATCAAGAGTGCCTTGTAAACAAGACACACAGCAGGTCCTCATAAAGGTGCAAATCTGGCAAGCCCCCTGGGAAGAGACGCTGCTGTATTGTGACTCTGAGTAAGTTAAAAGAGTAGCAAAGCCATTGGTTTGCTGTTAGGGGACATGAGCCAGACTCCTTGTGGATAAGTCAGGACAAAGAGCCTCTATAGCCCAGGTGTTTCTCCCTTCTCTGCCCACTTTGTTGAGACTTTTTATCATAAATGGGAAGTTGAATTTTGTCAGATACTTTTTCTGCTTCTATTGAGATGATCATATGATTTTGATCCTTTATTCTGTTAATATAGTGTATCAATATAGTGTATCTCACTGATTGATTTGTGGATGTTGAACCATACTTACATCCTTGGAATAAATCCCAGTTGATTGTGGGGCATCATCTTTTCAGTGTACTGCTGAATTTGATTTACTAATATCTTGTTGAAAATTTTGGCATCTATATTCAACAGAGCTATTGGCCTTGAATTTTCCTTTCTTGTATCCTTTTCTGGTATTAGTATTGGTCTCGTAAAATGAGTTTGGAAGCATTCCCTTTTCTTATGCTTTTAGTAAGTGTTTGAAGAGGACTGTTATTAATTTTCCTTTGAATGTCTGATAGAATTCACCAATGAAGCTATTTGGTCCTGGACTTTTCCTTATTGGGAGGTTTTGATTATTAGTTCAGTCTCCTTACTAGTAATCAATCTGTTCAGGCTTTTTCTCTTTTTTTCATGAATCAGTCTTGGTTTCTAGAAATTTATTTCTTCTAGATTGTCAATTTGTTGAAGTTCTATAATAATAGTAGACTCTTATGATCCTTTATATTTTTTGTGTTATCAATTGTAACAGGTTTCATTTCTGATTTGAGTCCTTTGTTTTTTGGTGACTCTAGCTAAAGTTTTGTCAGTTTTATTTTTTTCAAAGAACCAACTCTTGTATTAATTTTTTCCATTTCTGCTCTGCTCATTGTTATTTCCTTCAACCTGCTAACTGCGGGCTTCCCTTGTTCTTTTTCTGTTAACTGTAAAGTTAGGTTGTCTGAGATTTTTGGTTCTTGAGGTTGGCTTATGTTGCTATGAAATTTCCTCTTAAAACTGCTACATCCATTAAAAGTATTTATTCTTTTAATTTCTTCTTTGACCCCTTGGTTATTCAAAAGCACACTGTTTAATCTTCACATATTTGTGAATTTTCCAGTTTTCTTCTTATAATTACTTTCTAATTTAATTCCACTGTAGTCAGAAAAGGTGCTTGATTTAATTGTAGCCTTCTTAAAATTTGTTTCATGGTCTAGTATATGATCTATCCTAGAGAATGTTTCATGGGTACTTCAGAAGAATGTGTGTACACACACACACACATACTTATTAAGTCCATTTGGTCTAACATGTTTAAAGTCAATGTTTCATTATTGATTTTCTGTCTGGATTATCTATCCATTAATGTAAGTGGGTTGGTATAGGGGACTTTACTATTTCCCCTACTATTATTAACTGTATTACTGTCAATTTCTCCCTTTAGATCTGTTACTATTTGCTTTAAATATTTAGGTACTCCTATTTGGGGGTATAAGTATTTACAAATGACATATCCTCTTGTTGGATTGACCTCTTTATCATTATGTAATATTAATCTTTGTCACTTTTTATAGTCTTTAAGACTTAAATGTATGTTGTCTGATACAAGTATAGCTACCCCTGCTTTCTTTTGCTTTCCATTTACATGTATTATCTTTTCCATCCCTTCACTTTCAGCGTATGTCTTTACATCTGAAATGAGGCTCTTACAGGAAGCATTTAGATGGGCCTTGGTAGTGTTTTGTTTTGTTTTTAATCTATTCAGTCACCCTAAGTCTTTTGATTAGAGCATTTATAATTGATTTACACTTAACATAATTATTGATAGGTGTATACTTACTACTTTTTTATAGTTCCTATCTCTTCTTCCTTTCTGGTTTGATGACTTTGATGATATGCTTAAATTCCTTTATCTTTTGTGTATCCACCATAGGCTCTTGCTTTGTGGTTACCATAAGGTGTACATATCATATAACAACTTCTATCTATAACAATCTATTCTAAATTGAAATCAACTTAATCAACTTAAGTTTGATTCCATTCCATTATCAAAGTTAGAGTTATTTCCATATATTTAGCTTTACCAATGAGCTTATTCTTTCATGTTTCCTAGTTACTAATTAGTGCCCTTTTAGTTTAAAGCTGACCCTTTAATATTTTTTGTTCATATTTTTTTACATAAGATTCTTTCATGTCTTTAAAATTGATCATCTTGTGAGATTTCTTTTGCTACTGAAGATGTTTTTATTTTCTAATTCAAATATAATTAACATATCCTCTTTTAACATTTGTTTGTGGTTTTGTTTTTGTTTTGTTTTTGGTTTTTTTTTTAGTACATCTTAAATTTTTAATCCTTTCTTTACAGGTTACCTAGACGACTTTTGATTAAGAAAACTGTAGAAAGTTAGTAACTGACACAAGCAAATGCCAGGCGGCAGCACATGTCAATTTTCCAGAGTCCTGCTTTGCCGGGTGTCTGAATGCACTGCTTGGGGTCTACGCTCACGGTCGCTGGAGTGGTGGCAGTTTAGTCCACAGGTTGCTTCTCCCTGTATTTCTTTGTAAACTCTTCAGTGTTCTTACAGAATTTTTTATGGTCCTAATTTTTTATTCTTCAGCTAGGCCAGCCCAAAGTGGGTGCTCCGGTGCTATGAGGGACTGGATTACCTGGTCGGTTAGGGTTGCTGGTTTCCAGTTTTCAGCACTAATTACTGGCAGACAGACCTGCCCCTTTTCATCGATATTCGGGTGATAGATCTTTGTTTTAAATGTGATCTTCGGGGGATCCCTGGGTGGCGCAGCGGTTTGGCGCCTGCCTTTGGCCCAGGGCGCGATCCTGGAGACCCGGGATCGAATCCCACATCAGGCTCCCGGTGCATGGAGCCTGCTTCTCCCTCTGCCTGTGTCTCTGCCTCTCTCTCTCTCTCTCTCTGTGACTATCATAAATAAATAAAAATTAAAAAAATTAAATGTGATCTTCGGTGGTTTGAATGGGTACTCTGCTGGAAAGTTGATTTCAATTCTGAAGGCCCCCTTATCATATGGAGG
Organism: Canis aureus; assembly: GCF_053574225.1. Classification (NCBI taxonomy): domain Eukaryota; kingdom Metazoa; phylum Chordata; class Mammalia; order Carnivora; family Canidae; genus Canis; species Canis aureus. The sequence continues at coordinate 40,320,026 of NC_135620.1, forward strand.
GTTGTCAGGAACAATAAGCCCTGGCCAAGTCAATAAATTAGCTTCATCAACCTGATGTTACAGAAGTTTTTCATTCCACATTTGCAGATTTCTTCAAGCTCCTTCATCAGCCTCCTGCTGGCCATCATCTTGGATCTGGTGCTGCTGCTTTCCCCTAACATTTGTTTTAAGGCTGGTTAATTGTTAATTGATAGTGAATTCTTTAGCTTTTGCCTGTCTAAAAAAACTCTCTCCTTCACTTCTGAATAACAACTTTGCCAGGTAGAGTATTCCTAGTTGGAAGTTTTCCAGCTTAGTTGGTGACTAGCTAAAGTTGCAGGTGAGAAGACAATGACACAGTATATTCAATGTTTTTGCAAAGAAAAATCTGCTGATAGTCTTATCAGGGTTCCCTTGTATGTAGCAGGTTGTTGGGGTTTTTTCTTACTGCTTTTAATATTTTCTCCTTATCTCTAACTTTTGACATGTTAATTATAATGTGTTTTGGTATGGGTCTCTTTGGATCCATCTTTGGCATTTTCTCAGTTTCCTGAATCTGATTATCTGTTTCCTTCTCCAGATTAGGGAGGTTTTTAGCTATTGTTTCTTAAAATAAGTTTTTTGTTCCTTTTTCTCTCTGCTCCTTCTGAGACCTCTATAATGCAAATGTTGGTCCATTTGTTGCTGTCCTGTAAATCCTGCAAGCTATCTTCAGTTATTTCATCTTTTTTTTCTCTGATTGGATGAGTTCCTCTAAAATTGGATGAGCCCTATTTTTGAGGTGACAGAACCTTCTGCTTCATGTAGTTTGTTGTTGAATCCCTCTAGTATTTTTATAAGTTTCAGTTACTGTGTCTTTCAGCTCTTTCACTTCTATCTGGCACTTTCTTATACTTTCTATCTCTTTTTGAAGTTTCTCACAATGTTTATCTATAGTCATCCATGCTGAATTTCTATAAGCTTTAAGGTGATACCAATGTTACTGGTCCAACTGCCACCCTTTAAAGAGTATCAAGACTTGGGGCATTACAAATTATAGGGTACTGCTTGATCTCACAATCCTATTGTTATTTTCCTATTGGTGACAGTGCTGAAATGTGCTTCAAATTATGGATGCCCTCTACACCTCCACATTCCACTCTTGTGAGAATGAAAATGGTAATTATTTCTTACAAGAATATCCTTTTGGAACAGTGTCATGCAGATATCTGTCTTTCATGTTCCTACCTCTTTGAAGTCTATGGAAACCATGCTGATTTTAGTCTAAGTAGAACTAAGACCACTTTCTCAGCTCTAACAACCTGGCTTCATGTAATAATTCAACTTTCTTTTTTTAACCCAACATACGTTTATGAGGCACCTGTCTTGGGTGGCAACTATGTTCCATAAAAGCATGTGTGAAGGAATGAAACTGAAAGCAGCCCCAGAATGTTTGCATGAAAACAGGTGCTAGATCATGAGGAGTCTTGTATGCTCTATGAGAAATTTGGATTTTATTATGAATGCCACCTTGTTTGGAGGGGGAGAGAACTCACACTTTTAAGAGTATATATTCAGCAGTATAGTACTGAACTAAAACTAGAGAAAGAACTAGAACTGAAAGACTAGAGAAAGAAACCTAATGTAACAGAGAAATGGTGCTGATATAAATGAAGGCAATGGCATGGCTTCAGTGGTGCTTGGTTATCACAGATGAGGAGGAAGCTAAGATGATACATTTATAAATGGACTCAACAATTAGGGATGCAGAAATAAGAGAATTAATTAAGAAATTCTTTTGAACATGTTTAGTCTGTTTAGATATTTTCAATAAGCTGTTGGATGTAGACCTGGCACTTAAAAGGGTAGTATAACTCAAGGAGGGGGAAAGCATGAGATAAAGAAAGGCACAGGTTAGAACCTTCAGGAGCACTAATTACTCTGCAGAAACAGGAGGGGGGAAAGATAACCTAATGAGTAGAAAAAGAAAGTATATTCACAGAAGGTAACAAAGGAGTTTCCAGAAAGAAGGAAGGATCGGAGGTATCAAAATGTATCAGAAAAAACAAGCAAGGAAAAGTAAACATTAGCCAGTACCCAGGGGAACTTGAGTGACAGACAGTTACTGGTGACCTGTGAAGGGCAGTGTTAGTATGTCAATGGGCACTTAAATCAGCAGTGAGTAATTTCCACTGTGGTCAAGGGGCAGTGACATCAGTAAAATGACAGACTAGGTAGCCCTAAGTTCCCATTCCCCTACGGAAACATCAAAGAACAACCAGAAATTGGCTGAACTAATCCTATAGGAGTAAAAGCTTACAACGACAAAGCAAACACCCACATAAAAATCCACCTTTTAAAAAGTAGGAAATTTTGTGGCACTTTCACTCATGCTTTCCCACCCTCTCCCCAGATGGCACAGTCTTGGCATAGAGGCATCGGCAGTCCATTTCCCCTCTTCAATCCATGTCAGGGAACTACCTGAATGAATAGTCTGTCTCAACTAAGATCTCAAGCTGGGGGGAAGAAAGGCAGCCACTGCTTCTGAAAGTTGTAGGGGGACTACAGACCTGTAGACATCTGGGGCAAGAGATTACAGATAAGGATATTAAAAAGGCCATCAAAGGCCCTGAGAACTTGGGAATGAGATGCCTTAGGAAATTAAGACATTAGGAAGCAGATATATGGACAGGGAAATTGAGAAAGCTACATGCAGGCCCAGGCAAGATATATACTCAGAAAAGACCTGAGCATAGCCTAAGTTTTCATTGCAGGCTGATCCTTAGGCTCAGAGCACACCCAGCTAATCAGGGAAGGAGTGCCCAAGCAGAAAGACCTATACAAAAACTGAGCAAGATGTTTTTTCAAATGTTTTTTAAGGAGAAAAGCAGGAAAATTCACAAATATTGGAATATTGGAAAATACCTGAGACAAGTGAAAATAGGGGAAGCAGAGAACACAGTGGTCAGAGCAAAATTTATATTTATAAATGCTTACATTAAAAAAGAAAGACTTCAAAAAGCAACCTGACTTTAGGCTTTAAGGAACTAAAACAACAAGAGCAAACTAAACCCAAAGCTAGTAGAAGAAAGGAAATAATAAAGAGAAAAGTGGATAAATATATTATTTATAGATAAAAGAAACAGAAAAATCCGGGGCACATGGGTGGCTCAGTGTTTGAGTGTCTGCCTTTGGCTCAGGTTGTGATCCCGGGGTCCTGGGATCCAGTCCCACATCAGGCTCCCTTCTCCCTCTGCCTATGTGTCTGCCTCTGTGTGTGTGTGTCTCTCATGAATAAATAAAATCTTTAAAAAAAGAAATCTATGAAACTATAAGTTGGTTTCTTCTCCAAAATGGACCAACTTTTAGCTACCTGAGAAATAAACAAAAAACTCAAATTATTAAAATCTGAAATAAAAGTGATAACACCAAATCTGTACTATGAACAATTGTACACCAACAAATTGGATAACTTAGATGTAATAGACAATTTCCTAGAAACATACAACCCATCAAGATCAAATCATGAAGAAGTAAAAATATGCATAGACCTATAACTAATAAGGAGATTTGTTCAGTAATCAAAGACCTCATAAAAGAGAAGCCCTGGCCCAGATGTCCTCACTCGTGAATTCTACCTAATACTTAAAGAAGAATTTATGCCTAAGTTTATTCTTCCTAAAAATTGAAAGAGAAAGAATACTAACACTCCCTAAATCATCCCATGAGGCCAAGATTACCCTGATAGCAAAGCCAGAGGAAGACAGTTCAAGAAAACTAAAAACCAACATCCCTTTTAATTATTGATGCAGAAATTCATGTAGTGAAAAGATACTCTGTATGATTTCATTTTTTTAAATTTATTAATACTTGTTTTGTGGCCTAACATGAAAAAAAATGTTTCTGCTTTGGTTGGGTTGAGTGTTCTGTATAGGTCCCTTAGATCCAACTGGACTTAGTCTTGCTAAATTCTTTTTTATTGATCTTTTGTTTGGTTGTCCTAGCCATTATTGAAAGTAGAGTATTTTAGTGGCCAATTATTATTGTAGAACTGTCTATTTCTGTTGTCAGTGTTTGATTCATGCATTTTGGGGGTTTGGTGCTTCTGCATATATGTCAACTAGTAGTTGTTATATCTTAGCCTTTATCAATACATAATTTTCTTCTTTGTCTCTTACAACAGTTTTGACTTAAAATTTATTTCATCTGATATTAGAATAGCCACAACCCTCTTTTGGTTACCACTTTTGCATGAAGTATCTTTTCCATCCTTTTACTTTCAGTGTCTCTTGTAGATAGCAAAGAGTTTGATTATTTTCTTCACCTATTAAGCTAATATTTGCCCTTTAATTGGGAAAGTTTTTCCCCACTTGAAATAATTACTGATAAGGAAGGACTAACTTTTGCAACTTTGGTATGTCTTATGGCTTCCTTCCCGCCCCCCTCCTCCATTCCTTCCATTACTGCAGAATCCTCAACAAAATACTAACAAATGAAACATAGCAGCATATTAAAAGGATTACAAACATTCAGGTAGGATTTATTTTTATAAGGATGGTTCAACATATAATTCTTAACCACTATAATGTACCATGTTAGCAGAAAAAAAGGAAAAATACACATGATCTCAAATGATGAGGAAAAAGCACTTGATGAAATTCAAAATCCTTTTAGGATAAAAACTCAACAAACTAGCAATAAAAAGAAACTACCTCAAAATAATAAAGACCACATATGAAAACCCCACAGCTAAAAGAACCCATAGCTACCATAATCAACAGTGAAGACTGAAAACTTTTCCCTAAGATGAAGTACATGACAAGAATGCAATGTCCACCACTTCCATTTAACATACTATTGGAAGTTCAATTAGTCAAGAAAAAGAAAAGCCATTCAAGTTGAAAAGGAAGATGTAAAATTATCCCTGTTCATAGAGGACATGACTTCATATGTAAAAACCCTAAAGATCCCAATACCACTACCAGAATAAACCTCTTATAGCTAATAAATGGATTCAATATAGTTGCAAGGTACAAAAATCAATAGAAATCAGTTGCATACCCATACATGAATTATAAATAATCTGGAAAGGAAATTAAGAAAATCATACTACTCAGCTATCAAAAAGAAAAATGTTGTCATTTGCAATGATTTGGATGGAGCTAGAGTGCATTATGCTAAGTGAAATAAGTTTATCAGAGAAAGACAAATATCATATGATTTCACTCATATGTGGAATTCAAGAAACAGGTGAACATTCGGGGAGGGGGAGAGAGAGAGAGAGAGAGAGAGGGAAACAAATCATGAGAGACTCTTAACTGTAGAGAACAAACTGAGGGTTGATAGAGGTGGGTAGGGGATGGGATAGATGGGTGATGGATATTAAGGAAGACATTTGTTACGATAAACAAGGTGGTTATACGTAAATGATGAACCACTGAACTCTACTCTTGAAACCAATATTGAGCTGTATGTCAACTAACTAGAATTTAAATTTAAAAGAATAAATTTGACTCTAAAGTGCCAGAAACAAAAAAAAAAAAAAGAATATCATAATAGCACCAAAAAATAGTTATAAACTTAACCACGGAGGTGAAAGCCTTGTACATTGAAAACTATAAACCATTACTAAAAGAAATTAAAGAAGAAAAAAATGAAATGACATCCTGTGTTCATGGATCAGAAAACTTATTATTAAAATGTTAGTAGGGCTCAAATTAATCTAGAGATTCAAAATCCCATGGACTTTTTTGCAGAAATAAGAAAATCCAACCTAAAATTCAAATGGCATATCAAGAGATCCTGAATAGCCACAAAAATTCTTGAAAAAGAACAAAATTGGAGGCTTCACACTTCCTGATACCAAAACTTACTACAAAGCTACAGTATTCAAAACAGTATAATTCTGGCATATGGTCCAAAAGAATGGAATAGAGAGCCCAGAAATAAACTTTTGTATATATCAGATGAAGTGTGCCAAGTTTATACAATGAGGAAAGAATAGTCTTTTCAACAAATGGTGCTGGGAAAACTGGATAACCACATGCAAGAGAATGAAGCTGGATCCTTATTTTAACTATATATGAAAATTAACTCAAAATGGATCAAAGACTTTATCCTTACATTTAAGAGTATAAACTCCTAGAAGAAACATACAGAAAAAGCTTCATAATATTGGATTGGCAGTAATTTTTTGGGTAGGACACTAAACTCACAGTTAACCAAAGAAAAATTAGATAAACTGGATGTCATCAAAATTGAAAGCTTTTCTAATTAAAAAAAATTTTTGAAAGCTTTTCTTCATCAAAGGACACCATCACCAGAGTGAGGAGACAACCCACAGAACGGGAGAAAATACTTGCAGATCATAAATCTGATAAAGGATTAATACCCAAAATATAGAGAGGAGAACTAGAACTAACCAACAAAACACAATGCCTAGAATACACATTTCTCCAAAGAAGATATATGAATGGACAATACACACAGGAAAAGATGTCCAACATCACTAGCAATTAGGGAAATGCAAAATAAAACCACAATGTGATACCACTTCACACCCATTAGGATGTTATACGCAACTAATAAATTATTAGAAACTATATCTGAAACTAATGATGTTCTATATATTAGCAAATTGAATTTAAATTTAAAAATTAGATAACAAAAAATAAATAAAAATAAAAAATAAAAAGTAGATAACAAATGTTGGTGGAAATATGGAAAAACTGGACTCTGTGCACTGTTGATGGGAATGGAAAACAGTATAGCAGTTTCTCAAAATACTGAACATAGAATCACCATATGATCCAGCAACTCCACTCTGAGTACACACTCAAAACAATTGAAAAGATATGAACAAATATATGTACACTAATGTTCACAGAGCATCACAGTGGCCAAAAGGTGCAAAGAACCAACATATCCATTGACAGATGGATGGATAAACAGAATTTAGTATAGACTCACAAGAGAAAATTACCCAGCCTTCAAAAGGAATGAAATTCTCTACATGCTACAATATAAATGAGCCATGAAAACACTAGCTAAAAGAAGCCAGGCATAAGAAAATTACAGGCTAATATCTGCTGAACATAGATGCAAAAGCCCTCAACAAAATTTTCACTAACCAAATTCAACAGCGCATACTTAAAAAAATCACACACCATGAATAAATGAAATTTACCTCAGATGCAAGGATGATTCAACATCCACAAATTATCAACATGATACACTACATCAACAAAATGAAAAATAAAAATCCTATCTCAATAGATGCAGAAAAAGCATCTAACAAAATTTAATACCCATTCATGATAAAAAACTCTTAACAAAGTGGGCATAGAATGAATGTACCTCAGCATAATAAAGGCCATATATGATAAAGCCCACAGCTAACATCATTCTCAGTGGTACAAAGATGAAAGCCTTTCTTCTAAGCTCAGAAATGAGAGAAGGATGGCCACTCTCCCCATCTTTATTTAACATAGTGTCAGATGTCCTAGCTAAAGTAATTAGATAAGAAATAAAAGGCATCCAAATTTAAAAGAAAAAGTAAAAGTGTCATAGTTTGCAGGTGGACACGCTATTATGTATAGAAAACTCTAAGGACTCTATCAAAAACTGTTATAATAAACAAATTCAGAAAGTTGCAGGATACAACATCAATATACAAAAACCAGCACCAAACTATCAGAAAGAGAAATGAAGAAAATGATCCCATTTATAATTACATCAAAATGAAAAATTATGAAAAAGTTTAAGAAAGTGATTATTGAAAACTAGCAGACATTTATGAAAGAAATTGAAGAAGACACAAATAAATAGAAAGCTATGCTGTGCTTATGGATTGGAAGAATAAATATTGATAAAAGGCCCACATTGCCCAAAGCAATATATGGATTAAATATAATCCCTATCAAAATTCCAATGACATTTTTCACAGAACTAGAATAAATAATCCTAAAATTTGTATGGAACTACAAAAAAAAAAATAACTTGGCAAAGAAGAACAAAGCTGGAGGCCTCATGATCTCTAATTTCAAACTATTTTAAAAAGCTATAGTAATCAAAAGAGTAAGCTATTGGCATAAAAACAGACATCTGTCAATAGAACAAAATAAAAACCCAGAATTAAACTCATGTATATATGGTCAATTAATTTACTACAAAGGAGCCAAGAATATATGGTAAGGAAAGGACTGTCTCTTTAATAAATGAGGTTGGGAAAACTAGACAGCCACATACAAAAGAATGAAAATTAACCAGAATCTTCATCACAAAAATTAACTCAAAATAGATTAAAGACTTGAATATAAAACCTGAAATCATAAAACATAGGCAGGGGCACCTAAGTGGCTCAGTTAAGCATCCGACTCTTGATTTGGGTTCAGGTCATGATCTCAGGGTCGTGAGATCAAACCCTGTGTTGAGCTCCGTGCTGAGTGGTTTCTGTCTGTTGTCTGTCTGTCTCTCTCTCTCTCTCTCTCAATCCCTTTCCCCACCCCTCACCCATGCTCCCTTGCTCTCTCTCTCAAAAAACAAAAACAGAACAAAACAAAACAAAAACATAAGCAGCAAGGTCCTTTGACATAGGCATTGACAGTGTTTGGGTTTTTTTTTTATTGATACCAAAAGCAAAAGCTACAAAAGTAAAAATAAGCAGTACTACGTCATACTAAAAAGCTTCTGTACAGCAAAGGAAATCATCAACAAAATGAAAAGGGAGAATGAAAATAGGAGAAAATACCTGCTAATCATAAATCTAATAAGGGCCTACTGTCCAAAATATATAAAGAACTCATGCAACTCAATAGCAAAAAAAAAAAAAAAAAATCCAATTTTTAAAATGAGAAGAAGCTCTGAAAATATCTTTTTCCCAAGAAGATATACAGATGGCCAACAGGTACATGAAAATGTATCTTGGTACATAATCTCAAATCATCAGCAAAACCACAATGAGATATTACTTCACACCTGTTAAAATGGCTATTATCAAAAAGACAACAATTATTGGCAAGGATATGGAGAAAAGAAAACCCTTGTACACCATTGGTGAAAATAGAAATTGGTGCAGCCACTATGGAAAACAGTAGGGATGTTCCTCAAAAAATGGAAAATAGAACCACCATATGAACCAACAATTCCACTTCTGGGTAGAATTTCTCCAAAGAAAGTGGAAACACAAACTCAAAAAGACATATATACTCCTATATTCTTTGCATTATTTACAATAAACAAGAAATGTAAAAAATCAAAATGTCCAACAATGGATGGATGTAGTATGGTATATAGATAATATATAGATTATATATATAGATTTCATGTGATATGTATGTAGAATCTAATACACACAGACACACACACAATGCACAGAATAGATTGGTAGTAGTTGCCAGAGGCAGGCAATTAGAAGATGAGAGAAATGGGTAAAGGGGGTCAAAAAGAAAAAAATAAAAGCTTTTTTAAAGATTTCTGCTTATAATTTTGAAGGTTAACAGCCCCCCTGCAGACCCTTGGAGTCCAAAGATCCCCAAGAGCTTTTTCTCCAAAGTGACCTCTAAGGCATGTCTGTTCCCTTACTCTACCCAAATAGCAAATGTTGGTTAAGGGCCTGCTGCCTTTGTGCTTTACGGACATGTTGTTGGTATGGGATTTCCCATGACAGTTTGGCTCTGGCAACTCTGGAAGAAGCTGAACAATCTCTGAGCACCTAGCAGGAGAATATGAACAGGGACTAAACTATACATACCTCAGTCTACTTCTGTTCAGCTGTGTCGGGTTTAACCTGGAAAAAAACGAAGCCAAAGAAAGGAAAGAAATGATGGACTTGTTAATTTGCCTGAATTTAGCAAGAAAACAAACCAAATTGCCCTGTAGACTGAAGGAGCACCTAGAGTTCTTCTGCTCTAAAGCTTACCACGGGGATCCCTGGGTGGCGCAGCGGTTTGGCACCTGCCTTTGGCCCAGGGCGGGATCCTGGAGACCCGGGATCGAATCCCATGTCGGGCTCCCGGTGCATGGAGCCTGCTTCTCCCTCTGCCTGTGTCTCTGCCTCTCTCTCTCTCTCTCTCTCTCTGTGACTATCATAAAATAAATAAATAAAATTTAAAAAAAATAAATAAAGCTTACCACGCCACATTCTTGTGCATTATGCCAAGAAACCTTTGATATGGTTCATCTGGGGAGGGAGTGGACCTTCTCTGACTGGCTCTTTACTACCATTAGCCATTTGCTAGCAGAATGCTTCTAGAAAAGCTAACCATTCCGCCATGGCACAGAGAACAGAGAAATGTGCCAATGAATGTCCTTCAGTTAACACAAAGAGGGGTGAGATGAATGATCTGAAGGCCTCAAAATGCTCAGAAGGACTCTGCATCCCATGCAGCCTGAGCATTGCAGCCACACACAACCCCCTCCAACTTGGCTAACATTACCCATGTCGCCTTTATCTGCCCCCCAGTGCAATGGGCCTTGCATCGGGCCTCACCTAGCCGTGCAACACAGACAAGTGTTTTGCCAGACGCGGGATGGCATCACCTTACCATCAGAGCAGTGCAGCGCTCTTCCGAGGTAAGAGAAAGCTATGGACTTCCTTTCCCAAGCCCCTGGGTCAGTGGCATGGAAAGATAGCATGAGTGGATGTTTCTCCTCCAACATCCCAAGGTCCTTGTGGTCAGATACCCTTCCCTTTCCCCTCCTTCTCCCAGGCCACTGTTCTCCCTAGAGATAGATGCTTTGTGGTGGCCTTGCACTTAGTGAATGGGGCAGGCTGACCTCTCCTCTTTCGGAGATAAAGAGTACAGACGGTGCTGTGCCTCCGAGGGTGGCCTGATACCACGGGAGATTGGCACGAGCCCCAAGGTGGGCAGGAAGTGAGGTCCACGTGGTGGACATCACACCTTAAGGGCTCCAGCAGCCCCTCACACTTGTTGGCCTTCTACAAAAGTTATGCTGAAGTGAAGGCCCTGATCCCTGGGTCTAAACCTATCATTCCGGGGCACCCAGGTGGCTCAGTGGTTGAGCATCTGCCTTTGGCTCGGGTCATGATCCTGGGGTCCTGGGATTGGAGACCCACATTAGGCTCCCCTGCAGGGAGCCTGCTTCTCCCTCTGCCTATGTCTCTGCCTCTCTCTGTGTCTCTGATGAATAATTAAATAAAATCTTTCTTAAAAATTTTAAAAATAAAATACACTGAGCAGGCCCAGGCTAGATGGCAGTCCCCATTCCCTGTCATATTTGTCTGTAGAGGTTCCCCTGGGGTGCGGGCCTACCATCCCCACCCAAGGGCCCAGCCTCTGCCAGCCTCCGTCCTGGAGAGAGTTCATTCTTGGATCATGCAGTGATACAGACTTGTGGAGAGGAGCACACAGAGGCCCAGTTAGAGCAAGCGGCCTTCTGAGATCTCAGAACAGAGATCAGAAGCCACCTCTGGGAGCACCAGCAGTTCTTGAGGAGCTGCCCGGCCTTGGGTTTGCAACACTGTTTTCCCATCTGTTCCCCGATCCCATGCCCACAGGGGCAGACCCTAACCCTGCCACCCTCCTCCTGCAGGCCCGTGAGCACTCAGAACTGCTGGTCAGAAGCCTGCAGCGTACACTGGAGGGTCAGCCTGTGGAGCCTGTGCACGGCGACATGTGGCAACTACGGCTTCCAGGCCCGGCGCGTGGAGTGTGTGCACGCCCACACCAACAAGGCGGTGCCCGAGCACCTGTGCTCCTGGGGGCCCCGGCCCGCCAACTGGCAGCGCTGCAACATCACCCCATGCGAAAACAGTATGTTCCGACCCCAGGGAGCTTTCTGCCAGGTCCCCGCAGGGCATCAGGTGCAGAAGGCCATGCCTCGGGTCGACCCTGTACCTAGGGCACTAGATAGGGTTTCCCTAGGATTGTGAGCCAGCGCCAGGGTTGGGTATTTTCAGAAAGGTGCATGCAGGTAAGCCAAGACGTGTATAAGGACGTGTGTCCAGGCCACAAAAGAGGGCTGAGTGTGCCCCAAGGCACCGAGCAAAGCCAGGTGCTACTGGCCAAGTCCTAAATGAAATCAGCCTCGGGCTCACCCGCCGTACTTGGCTGGTACCCGGGAGAGGACCACCAGTGCCTCCTGGGGCCCAGGCCACGAGACAAAGTGCTGTCCGCACGATAGGAGCACGCAGAGTGCCTCCTGCCCCGCCGGCCCTGCAGCCGCGTGGCTCCGCTTCTCACGGAACAAGGACCTCCGCGCCTCCTCCTTCCCGCCGCACGGGCACCCACCGGGACCGTGCAGGAGCCCGTGCCCTCCAGATCTGACACTCATGCCCTCTCTCCTCCCTCAGTCGGGATCCTCCTCCGCCCCACACAGGCATTTATATCCCAGTTGGGTATTTTTCCTTCCTCTGGACCCAAAACAAATTGGAGGGGAGACAAAGGCAGGAAAGGGAAGGAGAGAAAGTATAGGCAAAGAGTAAGAAATGTTAAGATGTTGCAATGCAGCTATCCGCTAACCGGGGCCTCTCCGAGCATGGGATTGCCCAAGATGCCCTGGGGGCACCTTGTCCCTTTGCTTATACACTGGGGAGAGGTGATCTTTGTTCTCTGGGTGGTGCCCACCCACCTTTGTGTCAGGAGCCCACCACCATCCATCCTAACAGTCCATCAAAATATCCCCGACTCACGATGTTAATCGCAGATGCGCACCGCCCGACTCAGCACCAGCATCTAAGCACCGTCTGGCCCGTGGCCCTCTGAAGCGGCATGCCCAGGCTCCGGTGCAGCCTGCTGGGGCGGGGGGGACTGGCGCAGGTGCCCGCGAGTGCCAAGCTTCCCGGGGCACAGGCGGCAGGCACTGCGTGGCATGAGGCCGTCACCCCGGCCGCGCTTGCACGCCTCATGCCAGTGGAAGAGAATTCAGTCCTCCGGGGCGGGGCGAGGAGCGGCCCCAAGGCGTCAGGGATAAAGGCGCCCGAGGAGAGGGAGATGAGCAGCACCCCCAAGGCAGCGGGGCGGGGGCCGGGGGCAGCCCGGGAGGCACGTGGCGGAGTTCCCGAGAGCAAGAGCAGGCCCAGTGCTAGATGGCAGCGGCCCCTCCGGCGCGGGAGCCCCCCCAAGGCCCCGGCTCACCCCTTCCTGTGTCCGTTTCCCAGTGGAGTGCAGAGACACCACCAGGTACTGCGAGAAGGTGAAGCAGCTGAAGCTCTGCCAACTGAGCCAGTTCAAATCTCGCTGCTGTGGGACCTGTGGCAAAGCGTGAAGACGCGCCGGGGAAGAGCTCCACGCTGGCCACGCAGAGGACTCCCGCCACCACCTCGGACAGAACTTAAGCTTTCTTCGTTTATTTATTTATTTCCCTCCCCGCCCCCCCCACACCCGTCCACCCTCTCCCCCCCCCCCCCCAGACGTGAGGACCTCGTCCTCTCTCCCAGTTAGCTGGAGGACAGGAGGTCGGGGAAAGACCAGGAAAGAGGCCGAAAGGAGCTTGCAGAGCGGACGCCGTCCCAAACCCAGGTCCCAGACAGACCGAGGAAGAGGGAAGCCAGCTCCTGGGGACAATGGGGAGTCAGAGGCCGGAGCAGGCGGAGAGGGCAGGGGGGCCGCCGCGTTCGCAAGGCACCACTGATACAGACTGGGGACAGCCAGCCGTGTCTTTGCCGGCAGCACACGGTTGACAAAGGAGCGTGCTTCCAATTCGGTCGTCCTGTGCCTCGGCCTTGGGACGAGCGGGCAGGGAGGGGGGGACGCCACAGCGAGGCAGTGCCCAGGCCAGGACTCCGCTCTTCTGGTGGGGGAGCAACGGGAACTCAAAGCATGGACACCAGCAGTCAGGAGGAGACAACCAGGTGGGCCGCAAGCACCCTGCTTCAGAAAGCCAGCTGCGGTGGGGAAGGGGACAGAAGCAAAAAGAACCCTGTGCACGCTCCGCAGTGGGCAAGTACAGGTAGATGAAGAGGAGGGAGCAGGCAGGAGGCTCAGGGAAGGGGCACTCGGAACTGCGCCGCACCATCACCGAGGGCACAGGCCCTGGGGGCCCATGCTACGTGGGAGAAGACAAACCCTCCTTGGGGTGCAGGGGAGTCCCCACTCCCCATGCCGTCTCAGTTAACTCTCTGCCTGTACACCCATAGCAAAGCTAGCAAGACATCACGGTCTAGTTATGCGGTCAGGCCACCCTGGCGTCTCTCCCTAAATCAAGAGTTCCACTCCTCCACCTGCCCCAACTCAGAATTAATAACCACTGATGTGGGCCAGGGGGATTTGGGGCTTGAATAGGCTGGGTTTTCAGCCTGTATGGCCTATGCTACTCCACTCAAGGGCCAGGGATTCGGGTCAATTTGCCAGAGTATCCATCAGGTCTTAGTAGCCACTTCCAAGGACACGGGGTGGGATGGCCGGCTTGTGTGGGCCTTTCTAGGAGCACAGTGAGAGCTGCCCTCCTATTTACACAGCAGCTCGGGGCAGGGTGATGGGGTGTGGTGGCAAAGCCATAGGATAACTAAAGCTTGCAAAAGGGTCCCCAAAGGCTTTTCAACCTGTTTCCCCCACATAATGAAATACTATGAACATTCTAAGAATTAATATCCACCAGTTTCGGTAATTCAGTGAGCAAGGCAGCACACACTCTTCTAGAAATGCCCATCAGCTAGAGTAAAACAGCTGTAGCCAAGTATAGTGGCAAAGCTGAATTTCTGGAACTATTTGGCAAATTGCTCTTTCAACAGAGGGGCTTCGGGTGAGTGGTTTTGGCCACCTCCCCCTGAGTGAACACCACTCAATAGCCAGGGCAACATAGTCACCATCACTCACCCCTTGGATAAATTGTGCCCCCCATACCAACTCGCAAAATGCCACTCACCCCGGGGCTGCCACTGATACCCGGGCTGTGTTTTCCAGCCCACCTGGAAGTCAGAGAGAGGGGGAAAGACAGTATTAAGCTGTGTCCTCCCCAGGCGAGCTATGGACAATTAAGGTTGGGACTCTTTCTTCCTCACCACAATGGGCTCAAGAAATCATGTTCCTAAAAATCGGTGTCATTTTATTTAAAATAAAAGAGAATGTTTTCTATGTCTGTATATCTTTTGTGAATATTTATTAGGATTTCTTGTATAAAAAAGTGCAATATTAATAATTGTACATTGTCATCCAGAAAACAGAATATTTGGGGGACTTTTTATTAACTTCCTGCGGTTATGTTCCTGTAAACTCAGTGGTAATTATTGTATTGTTCCTATTTTTAACAGAACCTGATGTTTAATTCCAGATCCATTCACTGTGTACAGAATAGGTTGTAAAGCTAACGTGGGAGGACAGGGCAGTAAGAGGAGATTCACTTGTGACACAATAGTTATGCATGGGATGAAGACGACAGATTCCATCCTACTAACTGATGTGGTTATTTTTCTAGTTCAATAGCCATGGAAAACCAGTGGCCAATATTTACGTTTCCTAAATAGCAGGTGTCCTCCAGCGCTGCCTCGTGGGGGGCTGCAGAGGTTGGAGTGGGTGTCAGAGCGAGCCTGGAGGACCTAGGTTTGGGGTGGGAAGTAGCGCGCTCCTTGCATGAGGTGAATGTACATTTACTGTTTGTTCTGTGAATCGTGACTCAGCGGCAGCACAAGATTATTAGAGCGGCTGAACAATGTGGCAGGAGGCACTTCCTCCTCTAAAAACACAAAACTGTATTTATATTTTTTGTACAGATAATACAGCTTATTTATTTAAATCTTGTCGTCCGCGTCTCTGTTAAGCCCGGCCTTCCTGTCTTGTTCTGCGCAGGGGGTGAAGATGGTTCCAAGCCACCTGCGTGTGCTCGGCTGACACAGAAGAATTGCAGTTTTCAGCTCTGCCTGGGAAGCTGAGGGGCCCTGTGCTCTATAAGGAAACCCAAAGGTGCTACATTTGTGGATGTGCACATATGTGGGCTGAGTATGGCCCTTGACCGTCATCTCATTTACGGCCGTGCACAGTAGGAAGATGGGAGCCACGGTACCTTCAAAAAGAATAGGCATCTCTGGGGGCAGGTGGCTCCAGGCCGGGTTCCCTGGCGACAGTACAAAGCAGCTGTGTGCTGCAATTCGGGGTGGACACCATTAGTAGGAGCTGACATTTATAGCTCATTACTACATTTCATCCTCACATGAGCCCCAGGATTATTGCCATTTGGATATGGATAGACAGAGGCCCAGAGAAGCCCAGCACCAGCCAGCCAGTGAAGAGGGATCAAACTCCTAGAAGCCTGGCTTTTTAGCCAGAGCCTTTTTCTTACCCACTATGCTGTTCCCAGCTCTTCTGTATAAGAGCCAACCACGCACGGCTATCTTCATGTGCACCATTCTTTCCTACTGCTTGGAGGCTTTGTAGTTGTCACTTTCTCATCCCCTAAAATCAATTCTCATGGCATTGTAGGGCCCCAAGCTCCCTATTTTTAAAGCATTTTAATAGAAACAAAGCTACGGTACAGAAAAAAGCACCATCTGGCCTGTGGCCCTTTGAGTAGTATTGTAGAGTTCTTCATCATCTGGCTCCAGTGGAAGGGCAGTGGGTCCCCAGGCCCAGAGGATGTCCACACAAGGACCTTTGTGGGAGGCATTTCAGAGGACCCCCAGCCCCAAAGCCCAACTCCAGCCAGTTTTCTAGCAAATCATCACAGTCTGTTAAGCAGTATAAAAATAAACCAGAAAACTCTTCCTGAAATTCCAATTATTTTCTAAGGAGTTTAAGGTTTTGCTTTAAAGAAAAAGCCAATACTAGAACTATAAATACTCACATACCAACAACCAAATAATATCCTACAGAGACCCCAGGGGAGGAAGGGGGTGGAGTGGGGGGGAGATGAGTCAGAGATGCCAGAGCAAAAACCCAGGAAGTTTCAAATGGTGGGAAGGGCTCAAATAGAACATATGGAAATTTTTCCAGCCAAAATCAGAGAGCTCAGCAAGGGAGAAAAAGATTCCTAGAAGGATGCCACCAACCACAGTGTAAAAGTTTGGAATCTCAATCACAGGCCAGGCCTGGGGTTAGAAATCCCCATCCCAGTGGCCCCTTCTTGGCCTCTGAAGTTTCCAGGCCTTTGACAAGATGAGCCTGGGGAATCTGGGGCCCATCTAGACCAGAATGATCAATAATCACCAACACTTATCCATGCCTCAGTTTCCTCACCTTTAAAAAGAGGATACTGGGATGCCTGGATGGCTCAGCAGTTGAGCATCTGCCTTTGGCTCAGGTCCTAATCCCAGGATACAGCATCGAGTCCCACATCAGGCTACTTGTGGGGAGCCTGCTTCTCCCTCTGCCTGGGTCTGTGCCTCTCTCTGTGTCTCTCATGAATAAATAAAGTAATTAAATTAAATAAATAAATAAATTTAAAAAGAGGATACCTCACAGGATAGGGTTTCTGTAAGAAAACTAGTGGTTAATTTACATTGAGGAAATCTGTGATTGTTGATGTGTCACTAAATGTTAGCCACTATTGTCATCCAAGCTACCTTGAAGACAGGGAGATGAGAGCCAGAGCCGGCAGCATTTGTGCTCTATAATATTTTTTTAAGATGTATTTATTCATGAGAGACAGAGAGAGAGAGAGAGAGAGAGAGAGAGAGAGAGGCAGAAGGAGAAGCAGGCTCCCTAAGGGGAACCCAATGTGGGACTCGATCCCAGGACCCCAGGATCATGACCTGAGCCTAAGGCAGACGCTCAACCACTGAGCCATCCAGGTGGCCTGGCCTCTTTCGTGTTCTCATTGTCAGCTTTGAAAGACTGTGCCTCTATTTCCATTTTTGACTGAGAAGGACATCAGTCATTCCTTCAAAGTCCAATACTACACAATAGCATAAATAAGAGCAGCATTAGTGAACCACCCATGTTAGCAACTCACCAAAATGTTCACATACATTCAGAAATACTTCCCAGGACAGACATCATTTTGTAATCCCAATGTACAGTCTAGTTTTGGTTCAGAATACCCAAATTTACACATAGCTGCCATTTCCTTTGATTTACTAAAAATCACAGAGAGATGTTCATTCAAGAGCAAACATACGTGTAATGTAAAAGCTAAAATTACAGATATTTTACTTACCAAGTGGTAGCCTTCCTCACAAACAACATGCTACTATCCCCTTACCTCCTTCTACCAATAAATTCAAAGAAAATAATCTAATTTACTAACAGTTCTCAGCTAGAATGAGACAAGCTAGAGCTCAATAATCTATTTGTGGGCCTCCCTAAAATAGGCAAATTCAAAAAAAAAAATAGGCAAATTTATCCACAAAGGATAAGGAGATTGTGGGGTGAAGAGAAGGATGAAGCTCTTGGAAATAATCCAATGAAAACTGACATGTTGGGTGAATTACCCAAGAAAGGATAAATCAGGAAAACAAGGTGAGATCCCCTTGGTTTGGTCTCTCTCTGTCCCTCATTTTTTTCAATGAACAAGCCATGATTTAAGGACTTCAGGATTCAAACTCACAATACACTGAATGTGAATCAAATCAGGGAAGGTTATCTACCCATATCACATACTGCCAAGTAGGAAAATACTGGTATGGACTCAAGCCTTAATCAGTACAGAATTGAATGCTCAATGAATCTACCTATCCTGTAAAACTAAGATGAACCCAAAATTATTGTCTGTCCCCACCCACTTGTGCTGTCCACTTGGAGATGCTTTTACAGGTCAAAGGTATACAAGCCATTCAGAGATTGTTATCTTTGGCTGAAACCTAGCTTCTAATTCATAGCACCCCAAGGTTTTCAACTGTTTGTTGCTACCTCTAATATGGAAGGCAGAGACTTTGCTCGCAAGACCTGGGCTGTCACCTTGCCTGTCAACTAGAGGTTTATAGCTTTACTCAGATGGATTCTGTGAAGCACCTGGTCCCAATCAACCACATGTGTCACGCTTCTGATAACACAATATACAGATGTCACTCACTTCTGTGTTTTCCAAAAGCAAAATCCATCTTCAACCAAAGATTTCCCAGGCTGCTCCTAAAGATGGAGTTTTTATATGTGTAAACAGAAATTAAATGTGCAGTTTTATATGAGTGAAGAGAAAGCAGACGGTGGGGAATGGTTCTCCTTCTGAACATAAATAATGTTTGTTTAAGCAGAATGCTTAGGAGGGCCTGAGAGATTGCATGGTCAGCATCCAGACCAGAAAGCATGCCTGGGAAAACCTGCCTCCTTCTCCAAAATGACATAAACAGCCCTCGTCCGGGTCTTTGTGATGGCCAAGGCTGACCTTGTTACAAATCCCATAAAGGATAGAAGACAAGCTGTGAACAGCTTAGTTACCAGGTGAGCAACTCCAGGAAATATTTAATGGTCAAGGCAAGGAGCATGGTGATGAAATGTGTCACAGGCTTGATTTTCTGCTCTCCAATCCTCCCCATCATTTTTTTAAACAACAATGAAGGGCCAGGAAATGACTTAGCTGAGGTCACTTGAAGAATAGTGAGGTTGTTTGGTCGGTCATGCAGGTCGTTCTGTCCTAGAGCTAAAGCTCAGCATGTCACAGTACCAGGGCAAAGAGCAGGTGCCAGGTCGATGGGCCAGCCATTCCTGAGCTGAATTTCTTCACCTCCGAGGCCCTTCCTATCGGAATGGAGATACTCACAGGAACCACCGGAGAGCAAAACCACCATAATTTCAACCCTCCATTCCCTCTGCAATGGGAAGGTCTAGACTCTACACCAGGGTCTTGCTGAGATGGAAAACCACCAAATCCTCATCTGGTCCTGGTGGACCTCATCCTACATCTCACTTCCCACCCCCCACCCTGCCAGTTAAGCCTTTATTTCTTCTCATCTCCTCCCTGATTTCTTCTCCTATCACTTACCTTCCCCTTCCCTCAGTCTAAGAACCTCTTGCTAAGCACCAACTCTGTGCTGGGCCCAGGCTGGGCCCTGGGGACACGGGGCTGAAAGCCAAGTCCTCATTTTCAGGGAGCTCAGAGTCAAGTCAGGAAAGTAGTCATATTCTCACCACAAATGCCAACATGTCCTACTCTAACTATGACATCCCAAGCTTGGGGGAAATCTCCAGCTCAGCACCCAGGGATTGCTCCTTTTATTCCTAATCGTCTCTCACCGGGACTTCGCAAAGGTATCCTGTTGGAATAAACCCACTCCCCACACAGCAGCTAGAACTATCATTATACTGCCTACAAATATACCAGTGTAAGCTGATGCACATGTGAAATTAACTTAAATCTACACCCTAGAGGCAGTTAGCTCACATTTAATTACCCAATCATAAATCCACCCTCCAAAACTGACCACTGCAAGCCTTTCAAATACTGTTATCTAAATCTGCCACAGAGGGTTTGTTCATTACAATAAAGTTCATTAATTACACACCAATGAAATGAAAGGTTCTAAAGGGCCTGGAAAGGGTACACAGCACCACTGCCCCTGTACCAACAATCTAAGAATCCAGCAAATCCAATAGCCTAGAGCCCAAAGTCTAGAATTGTCTTTGGTTCTGTCCCACCCCCACCCCCAACCCCACCCCCATCATGCTTAGTTTAATTTGACTAGAGAAGTTTTGGGTTGATCTCACCATAGGGACATTTGCCTTGGACTAACTGTCAGAGTGTCTAGGGTTCGACACTAGGACTTATTAATGAGTTCAAAAAGCAGGTTATAAGACTGTGTTGGGCCATTTTGCTAGCATGTATGCCACAATGTGGGCTGGGATTGTTTTCAGTGAAACATACCACCTTAGGGAATGATGTTGCATAGGTGGAGACACAGAGCTCCAGGCTCTCTGGATAGAGCTACCCATTTTACCAAGATAACCCAGAAATCAGTGATAAGCCAAAGTGGCTTAAATCCATTCACAAAGAGATCATATCAAAAGATGGTTTGGGTTATACCGGTCCTCTTTAAAACCTGCTCCACAGTCCCACTGTTGTCAAGATAAGGAATGGACTCCTTAATATGTCCTGAGGTGCCCTGCAACCTCATCTCTGGTCACTGTCTCTGGGTGACTGGCCTCAGTTCCTTGAAAGCTCCATGATCCATTCCCCTTCCCCTTCTTACCTTCCCAGAAGCCCTGGAATACTAACCACCACACGCACCACCACCTACTCTCCCATTGTGACGTCTTTCTTGGAACCCAGGACAGGCAAATATGGAAGCTATAAATTGCAACCCAATAAATAAATAAATAAATAAATAAATAAATAAATAAATAAATAAAAAGTTTATAACATAATGCTTCCTCCAGATTGCTGCATTTTAGAACTTTTTCCCCTCACTGCCCTGCAGCAAAACTGGAAAGCTGGGCCTCTCAGCCCTTTGACAGCCCACAGAGATGGATACAGTCTGAGACCCAAAGGCAAAGGCAAAAGCAGGGAATCCTGTGTTCACAAAGCTATCTCTCCCTCTCTGGTCCTCTTTTCTTCCCTCGTAGCACATATTCACTTATTGCAAGGCCAGGTTTGGATTTGTGGCAGAAAAATAGAAATACAATTATTTACAACATCCCCTCATCTTTTATTACTAGACTATAATTGACATACAACGTTTATTAGTTTCAAGGGTACAACATAGTGACTCAACAATTCTATATATTAGTGCTCACCATGTTACATGCAGTCACCATCTGTCACTGTACAATGTTATCACAATATTATTGACTATATTACCCAATGCTGTTCTCATCTCTGTAACCTATTTAATTTATAACTGGAAGTTTGTACCTATTAGTCTCCTTTATTCCACTCATCCCCCCCAACCACCTACCTCTGGCAACCACTAGTTTTTCCTCTGTATTTAAGGATCTGTTTGTTGGGTTGTTTTTTAGATCCCACATTTGAGTTAAATCATACAGTATTTGTTTTTCTCTGACTGACTTATTTTCTCGTAGCATAATACCTTCTAGGTCCATCCAAGTTGTTGCAAATGACAAGATCTCATTCTTTTTTATGGCTGAGTAATATTCACCCATAATGTGTGTGTACACATACAAACACACACACACACACATACACACGTACCCCACATCTTCATCTGTGGACACTTGGGTTGCTTCCATATTTTGACTACTGTAAATAATCCCACAATAGACACAGGGGTGCATATATGGTCAATTAATCTATGTCAAAGGAGACAAGCATATACAATGTGGAAGAGATAGTCTTTTCATAAATGGTGCGGGAATACCTGGATAGCTATACACAAAAGAATAAAACTGAGCCACATTCCTAAACCCCACACAAAAATAAATCAAAATGGATGAAAGACCTAAATTTGAGACCTGAAACCATAAAACTCATAAAAGAAAACATAAGCAGTAATCTCTTGGGCTTAGCAAAATATTTATGGATATGTCTCCTAAGGCAAGGGAACAAAAGCAAAATCAAACTATTGAGACCAAAATAAAAAACTTTTGCACAGCAAAGGAAATTGTCAACAAAACAAAAAGGCAACATAGTAAATGAGAGAAGATATTTTCCAAATTATATCCTATAAGAGGTTAATATCCAAAATATTTTATAAAATTGGACAACACACACAAAAATCTGATTTAAAAATGGTCAGAGGACCTGAATAGATATTTTTCCAAAGACGATATCCCAATGGCCAACAGACACGTGAAAAGATGCTCAACACCACAAGTCATTGGGGAAATGCACATCAAAACCACAAGGAGAGATCACCTCACACCTGTCAGAATGGCTAGTATTAAAAAGACAAGAAATAGGGGCACTTGGGTGGCTCAGTTGGTTAAGTGTCTACCTTTGGCGCAGGTCATAGTCTCAGGGTCCTGGAATCGAGCCTCACGTCAGGCTCCCTATTCAGTGAGGAGTCTGCTTCTCTCTCCCATCTGCCCCTCCTCCTCACCCCCGCTCATGCTCTTTCTCTCTCTCTTTCTCTCTCTCTCTCAAATAAATAAAATCTTACCCAAAAAAGACAAGAAATAACAAGTGTTGGTGAGGATGTGGAGAAAAGAGAATTCTCATGCACTGCTGGTGGGAATACAGATTAGTGCAATCACTGTGAAAAGAGTATGGAGATCCCTCAAAAAATTAAAGAAAGAAACACTATATGATTCAATAATTTCACTACTGGGTATTTACCAAAGAAAACAGAAACACTAATTTGAAAAGATATATACAATATCCACTCTTCTAACTAGATCCCAAAAAAGTGACCTTTGTTCTGCTGAAAAGATGATGGTGGGTGGAATACAAAAGAAAGTGACCAATAAAAGACTAAACTGCATGATGTGATAAAAGGATGAGAGATCCTAAGGGACAAGACCTAGATGACTGTGGCTGGAGACACTAGGGGGATGGAGGTAGGAAAGGGGAGGCAGGTCACAGTCTCAAGGAAGCCATGCTCACCCTCCAAGCAGATACCTGGCCTCCTTCTCCCTCACGGCACTCAGCATAATTACAGCTACTTGTCTAATCCTGGTTCCTGGAAACCCTGACTTCAGGAAATCCTTATGCACTTCAGAGAAGACCCCTTTCTCCCTATGAGTCACAGTGCAGAAAGGGGAAACAGAAAAAGGAAAAGTTCCTAGAAATCGCAGGATGCTCTGGGCATCCCTTCCCGGGGACGAATGGGGACCAAGGCAGTAAGCGGAAGTGCCAGGCCAGTCTGACTGAAGAGCCTGCTCAGAGACCCGCTCCATCCCACTTCTCAGCAGCAGGCTGCTGGCCACCCAGCATTCAGATGTCCATGCCAGCCCTCCCCAAACTCAGGCCTCCTCATCTCTGCGACCCAAGGTTCTGGAGGCACCCCCAGAGCAAGATGTTAGTGAGAACTGCACAGGCCCAGGAGTCTGAGAAAAGACCCCACAATAGCCTCGAGTCACATGGGCCCCCAAGGCAGATGGCAAAGGTAAGAGATACCATGCTTCTGAGCTGTGGAATCCTCAAGAGCTTGCTAACCAAGAGGCAAAACCTCCCTAAATTCCACTGTTTGAGAGACTATAGTGAAACAAACATAATAGATGTGACTGCATGTTACCAAATCATAAGATGAAAATGCCTTTTTCCTTGAAAAAGCCCAAAGGATCTTTTTCTACGATGAAGAGAATCTATTCTTAATGTGATTAACTCTTTCCAACAAAGAACTTAAAAAAATTTTAAATCCCTTCAGGGGTGCCTAGTGGCTCAGTCAGTTGAATCTCCAACTCTTGATCTTGGCGCTCTGGTCATGATCTCAGGGTCATGGGGTCGAGCCCCATGTAAGGCTCATGCAGGGCGTGGAGTCTGCTTAAGATTCTCTCTCTCTCTCTCTCTCTCTCTCTCTCTCCCTGTCCCTCCCCCATCACTTGTGCTTACACTCTCTCTCCCTCTCTCTCTCAAAATAAAAATATATATTTTAGATAGATCGATCGATCCCTTTAAATTATCTTCAGTTTCTGGATATAATCATTCCCTCCTATATATTAGCCCTGTCAGTAAGCAAGCATTGTGTAAAGAAGTCCTGTTGCAACCCAATCAGCGTGTTTGCATCTATTTGCTCACATCCAGAAGCAACTCCTAAGTCTGAGTGCTGAGCACAAGGTGGAGAGTCATTCACAGACATACAGTCACCATTCGGGAGCTCATACACCTGCACACTGCATGATCCCACAAAGGCATTTGAAAATTCAGTTTTTTCTCTTCACATCAACAGTCCCCTGCCTCTCTCCAGCCTTCCCTTGCAAATCCACGGTGTCATCTCACCGCTCCCTGAGCTCCTTCTATGAGCATCATTTCCTCCACTGCCCCCAGTTCCTTAACCTGTCTCAGCCTCAATTCCCTGCCCCAAAAGGGAGACAACAGAGCAGGAGGCACATGGAGGCCCTGAGGAGTGATGTGCTGTTGCTGTCAGGACTCAAGGGAGCTCCACCCTGGAGATAACAACACTCGGGGCCGCTCTCCGGGAAATGAACTCTCCCAGGCCCCCTGTGCCCGGCACTCTAGCTGTGCCAAGAACCTCCCATTTATCAAGAAGCCAAACCATTTCAACAGTCAGTGACCAGGATGTTTCAACACTCAGAGCTGACCCTGAGGCAGGGCAGGATCCGCTGAGGTTTTTAAATCATCAAAGAAAAGTTCAACCACATGTGTGCATGCGTGCAAATTTTATTGTATTCTAAACGTATTCCCAAAAAAATGTATGATGAGCACTTGGCAGGCTTTCTTCGTGTGTGTTCCAACAGGTTTTACACAATAAAAGGGCTCTATTTTCAGCATTGGAAACTGTTGCTCCTGCCTGTTCAGCATTCATCCCTCCCCTTGCCTGGAAACTACACCTCCGCTTCCTTTGGGGACCCGCCCCACCCCAAGCCTTCCAGGGCTCACGTAGTCTGCATGGGGTTGACCCCACCCATACACACTACTCAGTCCATGGGGAGGACCCCTGATTCAGTATTGGACAAGGAGGATTTGTTTTTTTTTTCCTCCCTGGACGTGGCCATCAGTTCAGGGATCAGCAGGAAGACTCAAGAGAGATTCATTTCAGGGATTTTTACTGGAGCCACTGGGAAGGAGAAGCTCTTTAACTGAAGGATATCATATGCTTAAAATCACTAGAAACCCCCACATGGGCAGAGCCTGCCCAAGAAGGCAGGACAGAAGAAAATAAAGCCAAAAGATAAAGACCAAGCACCCATTGCATCTTCTCCGAGTCTCTGGACTCAGCTTTGCCTGAATCCCATAGATAAAGCCCTGAATCCCATAGATAAAGCCCTAGACTGTTCAACTGTCTGAACCAAAAAATTCCCCTTTTTTGCTTGAGCCCTTATAATTGCTAGCATACTGATTCACATACTAGGCTATACAAAGTGTAACATAGTTCCTTTACTCTAGGGTTTCACAGAGCCTTCAAAATATTATTATGCAGGACAAATCTCAAACAGGGTGATATAATCTGCAGCCTCTCCCAAACTTCTATGTCCAATGAACTTTTTTTGAAAACACCATATCACAGTTTCTATTCCATAGAAAACACCTTCAGAAAAGCTAATAGTTGTTACCTGTCGGTTTGTCAGTTAACCTCATATTCAGATACTCCAAAACTCCATTCCCTTATAATTATAGATAAATGAGACAAATGGGAATTCATTTATCCAACACTGTTCATGCATTTGTCCAGACTTTAAAAATGTAAGTGTAGAATTCATCATTTGTATTAAACTGGGGCCATAAGCATAAACCATGGCAATTTTTCCAGACTTAATAAAATGTGTGTATGTGCAAATGTGTGTGTACCTACACTGTTTTTTTTTTAATTAGTACATTGGGGTCACAATTCCTGAGCTGCCATACTTTGGAGTTCTACATTTTTAAACCATTTTTTGGTCTCCAGCCCCACTGCCAAGCTGTCAGCAGCCACTCCCTTCTGTTTAGATGTCTGGTTCTAGCAGAAGCCCCTGCTGCTGTTCTGAGGGCTAATAAACCCTCAGAAGCTCATTGGAACTGTACTGAGGGAAGGGGGAAGGAAGGAAAGAAAGAAAAGAGAGAAAAGAAAAGAAAAGAAAAAAAGGAAAGGGGAAAGGAAAGGAAAGGAAAGGAAAGGAGAAAAGAGAAAAGAAAGGAAAAGAGAAAAGAAAAGAAAGAAAAGAAAAGAAAAAGGAAAAGAAAAAGAAAAAGAATAAATGAGGGACAGGAGCCAATATGAGCATAGTGAGTGCCAGGATAGGGGGTGTTCACTGCATAAAGTACCTGAGTTTCCATACATGAAACGGCTGTCAGGGATTTTGGCAACTTAAAGGCAGCATGTGTCCAGACTCTGGCCTCAGTTTTGGACATAGAAGTTTCCAAATAACTGGCCTTCGAATATGGGAGGTGTTACAACTTTGCTGAGCCAAGCAGAGAGCCTCTCCAAATTGATAGTAAGCACTGAACTCTGCTTAGAAACTTTAAAATGAAAAGTGGGTTGGTTTGGGTTGTGGGTTTTTCTTTTTTCTTTTTTTTTTTTTTTTAAGTCTGGGAGAGCCTATCATCCCAAAAATTCCATTTCTTAGTTTATAAGTCATTCACTGGCAGAGATGCCAAATTTTAGTCATTTTTCAGGCATTCTGTCTGCCTGTGTTTCTCTAGTAGCTACTTGCCTGCTTCAAGGGCATTTGTGGGCTCCCCTAGTTTACGATCCTGTGACATGAAATGGACAGGGATTGGGATGACGAGGGAGTAACCAAGCTACCCCTGTGCCAGTGAAAGCACAGCCCTGGCCCTGGGCAGGTAGGCAGAGTGCAGGTGGGCAGGCAGGCAGGCTGGTCTGGGCGGTAAAAGCGCAAGAACATCAGTGTTAGACTCAATCACGGAAATGGAAAGTTGCTGAATCCTTTTGATTAACATCAACCTGGGTTTGCTGCCACACTGAGAGTCTTGACAAGAAAAAGCCATCCGAACTTCTCTTGTCAGTGTCCAAAGATCCAGAGACAGGGACCAGGGGCACCTGTGATGCAGAAGCAGGACTTAAAGCCCAGCCCAGCCCAGCCCTATCCTGATGCCTTTTCCAGAATCCAGAGCATATGTTCTGGAAGGTTTACAGGCTCCAGGGCTCGTGTTGCACCCCCAAAGTGGGGAGGAGCCAAGCACCTGCTCAGCCAGCCGCATGGAAATTCTGAGCCTGCCCTGCCAAAGAAAACACGCCTGCCTGCCCGCCACCCCCAGGATTTTTGCCCAGAAGGGCCTATGTCTTCCCACCTCCAGGCTGCTGACCAGATGTGGGCTAGAGGGATGGCAGGGCAGGCCTGAGGAGCCAGGGGGCCATTTAATCTGCTGCTAGAAACCTGTGCACACCCCCGCCTGGCCCGCTTACTTCCTCTTGGCAACTGCACAACAGAAAAGCACTTTGAGAGGAAACAGATCTCTCAGGTCATCTTTATGCCCTGACGGACCAGATCCCAGGAGGGTGCGTCCTTGTGGAAAGGTACAGTTGGGCTGTAGGTTTGGCTTCTGCTTTAGAGGCAAAAGCTTGGAGTGGGGCAGGCAGGACAGTTATTCTAACGCTGTATGTTATTTCCAAAATGTTTATGGCAAGGAGACTACAGTGAAAGGTATTCAGAGGACACAGCATGGAAGCAAAACCAGGAGACGGTGCTTGCTTCCCCAGCCACCCCAGCACTGATGCTCCTCCTGTCGCAACTGGGCTCAGTCTCTGCTCAGTGGAGGGCTGGGTCTGAGCCCCCAGGGCCCTCCCTCTCTGAAGCTGCTGGTGATATCTGAGAAGGGTAGGAGGGAGAATAGGTGAGGCCAAGGATGTAGGGGTGGGAGGGAGGCATGGAGCACAGTCTGATGCCGTCTGCACAGGCTTAGAGACAGCCTGTGGTTCTGAAGCTAATGGCCCACAGCAGGGTCCCCTCCACCTGTACACACCAGTTGACCTAGTACTTATCCCACTCTGCCCACGTTTGCCCTTCTGTCTAGTTAAGGGGGAAGGTCACCCTCCAGATACACTTTGTGGTTAAGGAAATGCCATCAAAATCCCATTCATGCTTTATCACCGTCACCCAGCTCCACCTATGTGAGGTCAAGTCGGCCTACCTGGACTGGTCTCCTTCCTGCCCCACTCACACACACCATGTTAAGCTGTAATAAAGCAATAAGGAAATTATCAGACGCCGTAGTGAAGACGACAGGAGGGCAGTCGTCCATGGGCAAGGGGCTTCAAGAAACTTGAAGGAGACAAGAGGTGGATGGGGAACAAAGACCTGCAAGCACAGAAGGGGAAGCCCCAGCTTCAAACAAAACTGTCCCTGGACAGCTAGAGCTGATAGGGAGCAGGTCTTCATGGCAGAGCCTGGCTGGGGCTTGAAGCCATAAACACCAGCTACCATAGAAAGTAGGGTGACAAATGGTGCTAACAATGGGGATGGCAGAAAGAACCACTTGGGATGGGCCCACCATCTCCATCCTCCAGCCCCTACCTGGTCTAAGATCTTAGAGCCAAGCCAAAAAGAAAAAAGAAAAAAGGCTCGCCCTTAAAGACATTGGCCCTTGTGAACATGCAACAAGTATCAGAATGCCGGGTCCCTTAACCTGTTCTTAGTGCTGTGTTTATACCATAATTGGAGGGCAAACTAGAGAAGGGTTCCTAATCACCAAAAAAATGAGAGTACTGTGCTGGGTCTTGACTCATGCAGGCAGCCTACCGTCCAGTGAACCACAGGATAGGACCTGCCTATGCACAGTACAGGCAGGAAGTCACCGTTGTGATCAAGAGGTCCTCATCCCAGCAGATGCCATATCCATCACACCACATGGTTTGGGCACCATATGCCAAACCAGCAGAGCCTGTCCAACCAGCCCAGGGCTTCCACACCAACAAATCTCACTAGCCACAGCCCATCAGCCACACTGGGAGACTCTGCTTTCCTCTGATAAGACAGAGCTTGCCATCTTTGGCTTCAAAAGTCCTGTCCCTGTTTTCTTCCCGAGAATCTCATCCTTAGAGCATACTGGGCTCTCCACTGGAGCAGGTTCCCTGCTTGGCCATTAGATTTTTCCAAATTCTTTGTTCTCCAGTAATTTTTCTTTCTAATATGCATAAAGCCTTGAGACGCTGGGCCATGGTAGATTATGAAGCTCCCAGTTCATTATCACAAGTGAAAAATTATACGATATAAACTATAATTCTTCCATATTTCTGAAAGAAGACCACGTGTTTGAAGCCTTTCATCTCTAGGGTTTGTCAAACACAATCCTATCAGGTGTTAGAGCAGTATATGCACATGTGTACAAGTGTTTTAACAGAGGTGTTTCCAACGAACTCTTACATGGAAGCCGGATATGCAGAACTCATTAGCAAGAAGCTGCCGTGGCAGAGCAAGGAAGGGGAGCCAAGGCCCCATCTGCTCAGCTCACCCTGTTTCCCTCCTCCCAACCCCCATTACTTCCTAAAATGACATTTCCAGGAAGCACAAGGGAACAACCCCAACTCACAACAATTATATAACTATATGGGGGAAAAGTGAATATTTTTCCTTTGTAAATTAAATGAGCAATCCTGCTTACCTTCACACTTGTAAACCATGGCCAACAAAATCATGAATAGATCCAGGTAGACAGAAGTCAGCCCCGTCGTCCTCCTCCTCCTCCTCCTTCTTCTCCCTCTTCTTCTTCATCATCATTATCACCACCACCCTCATCTATGTTTAATTAGAGTTAACCATAAGCCAGGGCTAAGCGATTGACATATATTCTATCATTCGACACAAACAATGAAGCCATGGAGCCAATATTGTTATTAGTCACATTTTAAAGAACTTGACCAAGGTCTCCTAGTTAGTGGGTGACAAGGGCCGGGAAGTGAGCCCAGGTCTGCTGGACTTTCTCCTTACATGTTGCTCACCACTGGGCTCCACTAGTCCCCATAATAGCTTTATATAGTTTCTGTGTTTTCTGGATTTTTTACTGCATTTATCACTTTCATAATACGGATATTTTGAGACCCAAAAAGGACAGATAGGAGGAGAGAGTAGATTCCTTAATTCTGGGAGAAGTTGGCAGGCAGGGATGTTCTAAGTGGCTCATCTGGCCCAGGGTCACCATGGAGTAACCCCTACACATGTCCTAAAGGAAAGACTCAGAAGAAATTCCTCACCCCAAGAGAACTAGCACTCTAATCAGCCAGGTCCATCCATCCTTCTTCAGGTTCTTTGCACTCATCAGAAATATTAGAAAAGCTTATTGGTCCTGATATACCAAGCACTGTCCTATAACTACACTGAGAAGAAGGAGAGAAAAGCAGGCAGTGTAAGGGAATTAAAATTCCCAATCTACCAAATCAGACCATGTCTAAAATCAATAAGTCAATGGACAATAGTATATGCATATGATTTTGGAATATGAAGGAAAATAGTAACAGAAACAGATATAATAATTTTAAATTCTTCTCTGGGAAGCAATGATGGGGGAGGCCAAGAGCTAGAATAGAAGAGACTGTGGCATTTTTATAAACATTTAGCACTGTGTGGCTTTTCAAGTCAACTGCCATTATTTCTCTGATTTGTGAAAAAAAAATTACAAAATGAAAGTAATAAAACCTACCCTCCTTAGTGCTCTCCTTTAGCTTAATGTACTCCAGGAAGAAGCTCAGAGAAAATGTGGTGTCATGTGGCTTATGGAGCCATGCAACTTGGGACAGCAGATGGGATGTACCTGGTGCCATGGGAAGAGCACTGGATCTTGAATCAGAAGGCCTGGGTTCCAATCTTGACCTTGGTTCTCCATGCTCTGTGGTCTTGGACAAGGTGCGTTATCTCTCTGAGCCTCTCTACCCCATAGAGGCAGGTATCCAGACCCCATAGAAGCAACAAGAGGATTAAATGATTTTTATCGCAACCCAGTGATACAAACCAACCTCATAGAGAGGCTGCAAGGCAGAGGGACCTGAGAGGTTTGGGCCAGGTAAATAAGAGTCCTGGAAATATGGGACCTAAATAAATGATACAGGTTTCTCGCCCATGAACCAGGCACTGAGCCTAAACCCAAGTCTCCAGACTTGAGCTGAAATCTCCTCCCTCCCCTATACACCATTCCCAAGTTTCTTTAGACCATGGAGTATGTTTGGGGTTCTGTGGACTCAGAAATGAGGTAAGTGATCCTGATATCAGGCTGCACCCCTCTGAGTGAGGCTCACCCACATCATGAGCCCATCTGACCCTAGCATAGGTCCTCTTGGACAAAACCTTTCCTCAATTCTTTCCAATTAGGAAAAAAAAAAAAAAAAAAAAAAAAAAACACACCAAATTACTTTGGCTCAGAATCAAGCCTTAGACCCAAAAGAGAAATTTCCGGCCCTTCCTCCAGGGCGGGGTCCAACTCATCACTGCATCAAGTTTTGTCACAAGTCTGGTCACAGCTGTCTTTTTAGGAAAAGCAGATCTAGCCTTAAAAGAAGTATAGGGCAATTTTTCCCAGCTCCAGACACTTAGAAGAACCCACAGGGGTGGAGGAGCTCATAGCCAGGAGGAGCCTGCCAACTACCCAGTTGCCAAGGGTCCCTTTTCCTCTTCCTCACCCTGAAATCAGAGCCAGCACTGGTTTGGGTGTAAAGAGACCCAATAGATCCATGCTCCCCTGGAACTGCTGTAGGATCTCTTTCTCCTCTCTCCACTTCCTGTGACTAAAGAAACTCAAGTCTCATTCAGACAGCACTATCTTGCTCATATGTCATGGTGTGAAAAGGTAGGAAGAAGCCAAACAAAGCAACCCTGGGCAGAGAGAACACAAAATCCAGAATGGGTCCAAGGCACTCCCACCAGTATTGGGATGCAATGGGGGCTATAGTCTGAAATCTCCCCAAAGGTCCCAAGGAACACAGCCCCTTCCCTCCATAGACAGCACTTAAGGGTGAACACATAGACCTGAAGATTCATTCCCCCAAAAATAAAATTTATTCTTTAGCACTTCATACTTGGCAAGGGTTAATTATCATGTCAATTCATACAGTGATTACATCAATAAAATATTTCTGGTTCAGAGAAGAACCCTTGGGACCAACTTTGATTCCATCAACACAAGGTAAGGGACCAAAGTGGGGGAAGAAGCCAAGGGAGGGTTAAGGGGAATACTTAGCCCGTGATTAAATGTCATTTTCGTTGAGTCAAGCGATTCTCATTTTATTCAAGTGTCCTGGAAATGATGAAGAAGACTCTTTTTTTTTTTTTTTTTTTTTTCCATTTTGGGGAATTCTTTTTTGGCCAATGAATAACTCTCAATCACCTGCTTTTAAAAGTATTGTGCAATTTCTAAGTAACCATTTTTAAATATCAGGCTGACACTGCCAATTCCCGCTGGTTAGGGTTTTCTGAATCATCTACAGAAAGACGGCTGTCCTGCTGAGAGCCTGTCTGGGAAACTGGCCTGTATATCCTGTGCCCCAAAGCATCTGTTTCCTCAAAGATGTAGCCAGGGGGCTCAGCGTATGAAGCCAGGCACCTGCTCACATCCTTGGGAGTAAAGCTGATGGTGTATGTGGTCTGGCCCTCCACAGGGATATTTCCTCGGGGGCCCACCCAGGAAGGCTTACAGCTTTTGGTATTGATGGGTGGGTGGGGCACATAGTGGGCCCGCATAGTGGTCAGACAATCCAAGGGCTCAGTGGGAATGTTCAACTGGGGAATGGGCTTGACTAGCTCTGTGCGCATGCCAGGCCACTGCTTGTAGTCGTCCTTGGTGGTAGTGGAGCCTTCAAAGTGGCCACCCTTCTTGACTGAGAGCACCGGTCGGCAGGACTGAGCTGGGGCACCTTTAGGATATGTGTAATGGGCCTGCACTGTTGTCAGAAGGTCCATCTTTTCTTCAGGAGGGACATAAGTGACAGGAACTTTGGAGAATATCTGGGGTGTGGGCCACGCTTGGTACTTATCTCGAAACTCGGTGGTGTTAGAGAAAGTCGTGTCTAAACCACAGGACCTGGCTGGAGGTTTCAAGCTCTTGGTTGGCTCTCCCATCAGGCCCCGGTAGGATTCTTTGTGGGTGGTAAGGCTTTCAAAGGGGATTTCACAGGGTCTGAACTTCTCTGCTTCATACACAAAGCGCTTCTCCATAGGGTGGGCCACATAGCTCATCTTGTAATTAGTCAGATCCTCCAGCGGTATGTTACAGAGCTTGGGCATGGCCAGAGGCTTACAGCTCATGGTGTTCACTAGGCCCTTTACAGAATAGTCATCCTGGTGTGTAGTTCTACTATCAAACCTGGTTGATGCTGGCCGGTAATGGTGTTCTGGACGAAGCAGCTCTCGTCTTGGTTGGTTCCAAGGTAAGTAATCAGCTGAAAATAAAGCAGAAGTGGTAATTACTTATAAATCAAGGCCACTTAACCTACATGTATTCTAAAGGTCCCCAAAGCCTTAAGCCAGTCTCCAGGGAGATGGTCCTTGAAACAAAGGAAGACTAGAGTAGATCCCTTCACTGCCTCAACACTGGGCTTCATACTTCAACTTTATAGGATTTGCAAGTGAGTATGCAGAACAGATATATTTATAGGAGTCTCATCATAACCCACAATGCTGCATGCAGGGATTTTAGAGAGTCCACAGCTATGGGAGGATCTAAGGATTTGATTCCAGCTGAGGAGTCAACCACCAGTGTACCTTGATCCAAGAATAGTTCTGTTCCTCTATGGGGGAGGTGCCCACTCTGAATCAGCACAGAAAGAGAAGATGCACATGGTGTAGTGAGAAAGGGGATTCACAAGTCACCACTGGTGGGCCACCAGCCAGACCAAGTAGACCTCTCTTTTCAACCTTGGGGTGACCATGATTGTATCCCTATAACCCACACATTTAACCCACATAAATCAAACATGCTGGCCCCAAGGGAATAAGGCATTGCATTGGCTGGTGAGAGAACAGCAGCTGCCACCTGCATAGAGATTATCATGTGATATCTTAATATCTTAATATTCTTAATACTTCCTATATTAACTCATTTAACCTGTGGACAGGTCTAATCAGGTGCTTTCAATATGCCCATTTTATAGATGCAGAAGCAGAGACACAGAGAACTTAGGGAACTTGCCCAAGGTCACTTGGCTAGAAGTGAAAAAGAAGGGCTACAAATCAGGATCCAAAATCCATACTCTGTACCCACTCCACTATCTGATTCTGACAATCAGAGAACACTATATACCAGCTAACTGTGCTAAGGGATTTCCATACATGACCTTGTTTCATCTTACCATAACCCTTTGTGATGAGTATAATTATCTCTATTCTACAGATTTTAAAGAGCAGGACTCAGAGAGGCTAAGAAATTTTTCTTAAAGTCACATGGCTAGGAACTTAAGAATTGGGATTTAAACCACATGATTGACTCCAAAGTCATGCTCTTCTGGCAGCCTATAATACAGTTAGGAGCACCATACATTTAGAGAGAATAAAGACTAATAAAGACTAATGAAAAATAATCAGAGAATTTTTGCAGAAGAATAATTTCAGAATATTTAAAGAATGTAAAGAATCGGTCCATGTATCTAGAGGATATCTGTCTCGAGGGGAACTTTTGCTGTGGGACTGGCATGGCCAAGATAATGTGAGACCTGTACCCAAATAAAAATCTTCCCTAAAGATGATCTCCATGAATCCTGGAGGTTTTGTCTTCAAATTGCACTAGGATCCTTTTAAAGTAACTTCCCCACACAAATCCAAGGACAGCTTTGAAACTAAAAATCAGCAAACTGTACCATCCAAACACCTCGATACTGGTTCCATAATGCTGGGCTCCCACCCAGGTCCTACATTGCCCCCATTGTGTCCATAAATTACCAGATCTAAAAAGTAACCAATATGAAATTCTAGTAAACACTCTGAATCTGAAGGGAGTTCTCCTGCTTACAGCTTTACAAACATTAGAAACAAAAGCAGCTTCTAAGGAGCCTTGGTTATATATAGCCAATATCAGTGGAGTCCATAGGTACACTTTTTAAAAACACCTTTACTGAGATCTAATCTGTATAACACAAAATGCACCATCTTACATTTTTTTAATTATTCAGTAACTTTTACAGAGTTGTACAATCACCAAAATCCAGTTATAGAACATTTCTACCCCAAAAATATCAACCAAGCCCACCTACAGTTAATCTTTAGGGCCATCACCAGCAACCACACAATCTGCTATTGGTCTCCATAGGTGTGTCTTTTCTGGACATTTTATATAAATATAATGGCACAATATATAGTGTTTTGCATTTGGCTTTTTTCATGTAACATAACAATCAAGATTCATCCTTGTTGCAGCATGTAATAGTTCACTCCTTTTATTGCTGAATCATATTACATCATATGGATATACCAAATTTTGTTTATTTATTCAACAACTGGTGAATATTTGGGTTGTTTCTACTTGTTGGCTATTGGGAAAATTTCTGTTCTGAACAGTCATAGCCAGGTCTTTGTATGAATATATATTTCATTTTTCTTAGGTATATACCAAGAGAAGAATTGCTAGGTTATATGGCAAAACTATTTTTAACTTTTTAAGATTGTACAAACTTTTCCAAAGTGGATGTACCGTTTTACATTCTCATCAGCAATTTGTGAAGGTTCTAATTCCTCCACATCTTTATCAACACTTTTTTTTTTCATTAGAGACACTATAGTAGGCATTTAGTGGTATCCCACTGCAGCTTAATTTACATTTCCCCAATAATTCATGATGGTAATAGAAAGAAACACAGGAATATGTCCCAAAAGAAAGAACTAGACAAAAACCACAAAAAAAAAAAGAACTAAACAAAACAGAGATAAGCAACATGTCAGATAGAGAATTCAAAGTAGAAGTCATAAAGATATTCACTGGACCCTAGAGAAGAGTTTTCAGTGAGAACTTAAGTAAAGAGACAGAAAATATTTTTTAAAAAACTAAAAAGAAACAATCACAGCTGAATACATAACTGAAATTAAAAATATACCATGGGGGCACCTGGGCAGCTCAGTGATTCAGCATCTGCCTTCGGCCCAGGTGGTGTTCCCAGGGTCCTAGGATTGAGTCCTACATCAGGCTCCCACAGGGAGCCTACTTCTCCCTCTGCCTATGTCTCTGCCTCTCTCTCTCTGTCTCTCATGAATAAATAAAATCTTTTTTTAAAAAAAGATTAAAAAATATATATACCACAAAGTAATCAACAACAGATTAGTAATCAACAATAGAATAAGTATCTTATTCTTATAGGTCAATAATCTGGGAGGTAGGGTAATGAAAGCAACAAAGCAAAACGCAAAGAGAAAAGAGAATATTTAAAAATGAGGATAAGTTAAGGAACATCTGCAACATCATCGAGCATAATAAAGTTAACACTACTGAAGTCCCAAGAGAAGGGAAGAGAGATAAGGGGGTGGAAAATCTATTTGAAGAAATAATAGCTGAAGGTTTTCCTAATCAAGGGGATGAAATAGACATCCCAGGTTCAGGAGGCACTGAGAGCCCCTAACGAGATGAACCCAATGAGGTCCACATCTAGACATATAACAGTTAAAATCTCAAAGATTAAAGATAAAAAATCTTAAGAGCAGCAAGACAAATCAGTTATATACCAGGGAAACCCCATAAGATTGTGAGCTGATTTTTCAGCAGAAACTTTGCAGGCCAGCATGGCATGATATATTCAAAGTACTAAAAGGATAAAACCTATAATCAGGAACACTCCACCTAGCAAGGCTATCATTCAGAACTGAAGGAGAGAAAGAATTTCCCAAACAAACAAAAGGTAAGAGTTCATCACCACTAACCTAGACTAACAAGAAAGGTTGAAGTGACTTCTTTAAGTGGAAAGAAAGTGCTACAACTAGAAGAAAATTATGAAAGGAAAAAAATTCACAAGTAAAAGGAAACATAGTAAAGGTAGTATATTAATCACCTATGATGCCAGTATGGAGGTTAAAACACAAAAGTAGTAAGACCAATTATATCCACAAAATACTAGTCAAGGGATACACAAAATAAAAAGGTGTAAAATACGACATCAAGTACATAAAATGTAGGTGGGGAAGCAAAATTTAGTGCTTTTAGAATGTATTCAAACAAGTGATCACCAATTTAAAATTGGTGTATAGCCAGCCATACACAGAGGAGGTTGTATATGGACCCAATAATAACCATAAGCCAAAAACTTATAACACAAAAAAAATAAGGAGTAAGGAATCCAAGCATAGCACTAAAGAAAGAAAGCCATCATGCCACAAGGGAAGAGAACAAACCACAAGAGAAGAAGAAAGGAATGGAATTACAAAAACAACCAGAAAACAATTAACAAAATGGCAATAAGTAGATCCCAGGACCACCAGTGGATTCACAGGTGAATTCCACCAGTTAAGAAGAGCTAATACCTATTCTCAAACTATTCCAAAAAAATAGAAGAGGAAGAAAAGTGTCTAAACACATTCTATGAAGCATTACCCTGATACCAAAACCAGACAAAGACACTATGAAAAAACCCTGATGAACACAGGTACAAATATCCTGAACAAAATATTAGCAAGCCACATTCAAAAATACGTTAAAAGGATCATTTGCCATAATCAACTGGGACTTATTCCAAGGATGCAAGGATGATTCAATATTCACTAATCAATCAACATGAAACACCATATCAACAAAAAGAATAAAAACCATATAATCATCTCAAAAGATTTTTTTTTAAAAAAAGCGTTTGACAGTATTCAACATCCATTCATGATAAAAAAAAATACCTCAACAAAGTGGGTTTAGAAGGAACATACTTCCCTCATAAATACATACATATATAAAGCCTATATATGAAAAATCCACAGTTAACATCATCTTCAATGGTGAAAACCTGAGAGATTTTCCTCTAAGACCAGGAATAAGAGAAGGATGTCCACTCTTTCACTTTTATTCAGCATTGTACTGGAAACCCTAGTCCCAGCAATCAGACAAGAGAAAGAAATAAAGGGTATCCAGATTAGCAAGGAAGAAGTTAAATTGTCATTATTTGCAGATGACATAATACTATACAAAAAAAAATCCTAGATTCCACCAAAACTACTAGAATAAATGAATTCAGTAGAGTTAGAGAAAACAAAATTAATACACAGAAATAAGTTGTGTTTCT
The DNA here is from genome assembly GCF_053574225.1 of Canis aureus. Lineage (NCBI taxonomy): Eukaryota > Metazoa > Chordata > Mammalia > Carnivora > Canidae > Canis > Canis aureus. The sequence continues at coordinate 40,358,487 of NC_135620.1, forward strand.
ATACAGTAATAACAAAGTAGCGAAAAAGAAAAATTAAAACAACATTATTTACAAGTGTGCCAAAACAAATAAAATTCCTGGGCAGCCTGGGTGGCTCAGCGGTTTAGCGCCACCTTCAGCCCAGGGCCTGACCCTGGAAACCCGGGATCAAGTCCCATGTTGGGCTCCCTGCATGGAGCCTGCTTCTCCCTCCGTCTATCTCTCATGAATAAATAAATAAAATCTTTTTTTAAAAATTCCTAGGAACAAAATTAACTAAGGAGGTCTTTTAACAAAAGACCTGTACCCTGAAAAGTATAAAATACTGATGAAAAAAATTAATGACACAAATGGAAAGATATTCCATGGATTGGAAGAATATTGTTAAGATGTCCATATTACACAAAGTAATCTACAGATTCAACACAATCTCTATCAAAATACCAATAGCGTTTTTCACAGAACTAGAACAAATAATCCCACAATTTGTGGGGAACCACAATGCAAACCCAAACAGCCAAAGCAATCTTGAGAAAGAAAAAGGCTAGGGACCCAGCCAGAAGTGGAGGCATGGTGTGTGAGGGTAGTGCCTGGCTCGTGGTTGCTGCCCAGTACTTGTTGGAGCGAAGAACAAGAGCACAGAGTGGACAGAGTGGACATGGGAAGAGAAGAGGCGAGCTAAAGATGAAGATGCCTATTATTTTGAGATCTACTCACACTGCTGAATATACATCTGATTTATTATGAGAGCTGTATGGAACTCCATGAAGACACCTTCCACAGTTTACTAGTTGATTTCTGGACTAGTCTCACCCAGGCTGCCCCCCAAACCTACCACTTGCCGCCATGAATGACATTGCAGTAAACATGTATGTCACTTTACAAAGTTATGAGAGAATTGCTTTGTGATTTCCTAGGTTTGGTAATGCTGTCCCAGGAGATATGCAGGTAGGTAATTTATTACTTTGCCTAAGAAGTGGTAGATTAGTCTTCAAGAGTGGCTGTAACAGTCTTCACTGTTACCACATGTTATGAAGCTACAGCATTGGACATGACCCAGCTTTCTGATGTTTGCTAATATAACAAGTACAAATTGTTCTCTTGTTTCAATTTGAACTTGTTTGGTTACTCATGAGGTTTTGAACATCTTTCTTATGCTAATTAGTCTTTATCTTTCTTGTATAAAACCACAGTCTGCCTATTTTCCTGTTGGTTTACCTTATATTTTCTTGCTGCTTATCTGCATACACATTGACAATATTAGTTTATTGTTGTTTTGGGGAATGGCAAATATCCTCCAGTTCTGTCAGCTGTCTACTAACTTACCATAATGTCCTTTACTTATCAGACATCTTCAACCTAACAAAATATTGATTGGGAATGAAATGAATTTTTAGAATAGTTTAGGAAAAAAAAAACAAACATAGTCATATTAAGTTATAATCTACAAGCATGGACTGTCTCTCTGTTATTCATATGATTTCAAATATCCTTTGAGTTTTAAAGTTTTGTCTTTGGAAATCCCAAGTATTTTTATTCTTGTATAGTTAATTTTCAGATATTTCATAGCTTTTGTTTCTATTTTGAGCGATGTATTATTATAACTGATCTTGCATCCAGCACAATTGCAAGATCCCCTTAATAGTGTTAACAGTTTGTGATTAAGCCTGCCTTTGGATTGACTATTTTTGTCTTAGGCAGACTCGAATGCCATTTAGTAAACAGAGAAACACGAAAAGACTTGAACAAAATAAAAAGTTCATTGCTTATACACACACACACACACACACACACAAGGCTAAAAGAGAAACATGAAAAGACTTGAACAAAATAAAAAGTTCATTGCTTATACACACACACACACACACACACAAGGCTAAAAGAGAAACATGAAAAGACTTGAAAATAAAAAGTTCATTGCTTATACACACACACACACACACACACACACAAAAGGCTAAATCTATCACAATTCTAGATTTCAAGATTACTACAACACTATAGTGTTCAAAACATTTTGGTACTTGCACAAAAATAGACTCACAAATCAATAGACAGAATTCAGAGCCCAGACATATATATACATGATGAATTAATCTATGGCAAAGGAGGCAAGAAAATGCAATTGGAAAAAGACTCTTTCCAATAAATGGTTCTGGAAAACCTGGATAGCTACACGCAAAACAATGAAACTGGACCACTTTCTTAAATCATATACAAAAATAAATCAAAATGGATTAAACACCAAAATGTGACACCTCAAACCATCGAACTACTAAAATATAGGCAGCAATCTCTTGAACAAATTAAGGACGATTTTCCTGGATCTGTCTCCTCAAGCAAGGGAAACAAGATCAAAAATAATCTCTTGAGACAAAATCAAACTAAAAAGCTTTTGTACAGCAAAGAAGACCATCAATAAGATGAAATGGTGACATACAGAATAGGGGAAGATATTTGCAAATCATATTTCTGATAAGAGATTATTATCCAAAATATATAAAGAACTCATACAACTCAATAGCAAAATAAACTCAATTTTTAAAATGGGCAGAGGACCTAAATAGTCATTTTTCCAAAGAAGACATATAGATGGCCAAGAGACACATGAAAAGTTGTTCAACATCACCAATCATTAGGGAAACGCAAATCAAAACCATAATAAGATATTACCTCACACCAGTCAGAATGGCTAGTATCAAAAATACAAGAAAAACCAAACGTTGGTGAGGATATAAAGAAAAAAAGGTATCTTTGTATACTGTTGGTGGAAACTCAACCAAATTAAGTGAATTGATGCAGTCACTCTGGAAAACATTATGGAGGTTCCTCAAAAATTTTTAAATAGAAATATTACATGATCCAATAATTCCATTCCTGGGTATTCACCCAAAGAAAATAAAAACACTAATTTGAAAAGACATGTGCATCCCTATGTTTATTGCTTTACTTACAATAGCCAAAATATGGAAGCAACCCAAGTGTCTGCTTATAGATGAATGAATAAAGATACCAGGGGTATATATACAGTGGAATACTACCCATGAAAAAGCATGAAATCCTGCCACGTGTGAAAACATGGATTAACCTAGAGGATATTTCACTAAGTGAAATAAGTCAAAGACAATACTATACGATTTTGCATGTACATGGAATCTGAAAAACAAAACAAACAACAAAAACCAGACTCTTAAATACAGAGAACTGGTGGGTTGCCAAAAGGGTAGTGACTTGGGAAAATGGGTGAAGGAGATTAAGAAATACAAACTTCCAGTTATAAGTCACAGGGATGCAAAGTATAGTGTAGGGAATATAGTTCATAATATAATATACTTACCATGATGAGAATTTTATAATGTATATAATTATTGAATCACTATATTATACACCTGAAATTAATTTATTATATATCAACTGTATACTTCAATTAACATTAAAAAAATTTTTAAGTAACAAACAATGTTGAATACCTCTGCATGTGTTTATTAGCCATTCATATGTTCTTTTTTGGTAAAATGTCTTCTCAAGTTATTTGCCCATTTTTTTAAATTGTCATCTTACTATTAAGTTATGTCTTATTTGCATATTCTGGATACACATCTTATACTAGATAAGTGATTTATAAGTATTTTCCCCCATTTATCACTTATGGCCTTATTTTCTTAATGGTGTCTTTTGAAGCACACAGAAGTTTTAAATTTTTATAAGATGAAATTGTTTTTCCTGTCTTAGTCTAAAAGGTTTATAGTTTTGGCTCTTATTTTCAGGTCTCTGATCATTTCTGATTCTTGAGTATGATGTGAGATAAAAGTCTAAGTTCATCTATTTGCATGTGGACATTCAATTGTCCCAGTATCATTTGTGCAAAAAGACAAAATTCTAGCAATTGGTTTATTTCAATTTAATATATAAATTTTAGGATCAGCTTGCCAATTTCTGAGCGGTGGGAACAGTGTTGGGACTTTGATAGGAATAGCATTGAATTTTTAGATCAACTTGGGAGCAACTCTATTTTAATAGTATTGTATCTTCTAACCCATATACATGGATTGTCTCACCATCTAGTTACGTATTTCTCTCAGCAATGTTTTTGAAGTTCACTGTATGAGTCTTACACTTCTTTTTCAAAAAAATATCCCAAATATTTTATTAATTTTGAAGCTATTGTGAAGAGAACTTTTTTCTTCTTAGTTTCATATTCAGGTGGCAAATATTAATATACAGAAATACATTACATACATTAATCCTTAGGATTATCTGCATACAGGATTATATTGCCTGAGAATAAAGACAGTTTTGTTTCTTCCTAATTTAGATGCATTGATTTATTTTTCTTGCACTATGTAACTGTCTATGATCTCTAGTACAATGTTGAATGGAAGGGGTGAAAGCAGACATCTAGACTGATCCCAGTCTTGGGGTGGGGGGAAGCATTCAGTCTTTCTGCATTAAGTATGATATAGACTATCGGGTTTCCTGTGGATGCCCTTTAGCAGGCTGAGGAAGTTTCCTTCTAATGCTAGCTTGTTGAGAGATTGTATGGTTATCAGATACTGTCAAATATTTTCTATGTGTCTATTAATCATGTTGTTTTATCCTTTATTAATGTGTTATATTAATTGGTTTTCTGATGTGAAAACTACCTTGCATTCCTGGTATAATCCTTATGGTTTTATAATTATCTGTTCTTTCATTGTTTTTTAAAATAGAAAAAGTAGATGCTTACCTACGTAATTACCTTTACTATGGTTTTATGATTGTTCTTTCATTATTTTTTAAAATAGAAAAAGAGTATATGTTTACCTACATAATTACCTTTACTAGTGCTCTTTATTTCTTTATGTGGATTTGTGTTACCATTCAGACTTAATCCAGGCCAAAAGACTTCCTTTTTATTTCTTGTAAGACAAGTCAGCTAGCTACAAATTCTCCTAGTCTTTATCTGGGAATGGTTTCCAACAGTTTGACTATTATATGACTAAATATAGGTCTCTATTTATTCTATTTGGACTAGGCTTCTTGGATATGTAGATTAATATTTCTTCTGCCCTTTTCTTCTTCTGGGGTTCTCATCATGAGTATGTTGGTATAGCTGATGATATCCCACAAGTCTGAGTTTTTATTTTTCTTAAATTTTTTCCAGTTCTTCAGATTGGATAATATTCGTTGATTTATGCCCAATTTTACTGATTCTTTCTTCTGCCAGTTCAAATCTGGTGTTAAGTCCCTATAATTCTTTTATTTTGTCCTTTCAACTCCAGTGTTTTCACTTGATTTTTATGGCTTCCTTTTATTGGTATTCTCTGATAGGAAAATTGTTATAATATTTTTATTTCTTTAAACATGGTTTCCTGGGGCACCTGGGTGGCTCAATCAGTTAAGCGTCCGAGTGTTGATTTCTGCTCAGGTCATGATCTCACAGGGTCATGAGATAAAGCCCTGCGCTGGGCTCTGTGCTGTGCATGAAACCTCCTTAAGATTCTCTCTGCCTCTCCCTCTGCCTCCATCCCTTAACATCCATCCCCACTCAGTCTCACACAGGTGTACATGCTCTCTCTCCCTCTAAAAAAATGAGAATTAAAAATAAACGTGGTTTCCTATTGTTCTTTATTTATAATAAGTACTTTAAAATATTGTCTGCTAGGTCTAATATCTGGGCCTTTTCAGAGGTAGTTTTTATTGCTGCTTTTTTTACCCTATTCATAGATTATATTTCCCTGTTTCTTTTTATGCCTTATAATTTTTTGTTAAAACCTCAACAGGGGGTATCCCTGGGTGGCTCAGGGGTTTGGTGCCTTGCCTGCCTTAGGCCCAGGATCCTGGAGTCCCGGGATCAAGTCCCACATCGGGCTCCCTGCATGGAGCCTGCTTCTCCCTCTGCCTGCGTCTCTCTCTCTCATGAATAAATAAATAAAATATTTTAAAAATAAAAAATTTTTTAAAAAACCTCAACAGGGACACCTGGGTGACTCTGTGGTTGAGCTTCTGCCTTTGGCTCAGGGCGTGATCCTGGTCCGGGGATCGAGTCCCACATCAGGCCCCCTGTGAGGAGCCTGCTTCTCCCCATGTCAACCTCTCTGCCTCTCTGTGTCTCTCTCTCATGAATAAATAAATAAAATCTTTAAAAAAAAATTCAGCATCTCAGATAATATGCTATAGCAACTCTGGATTCCAACCCCACTGGGAGCAGTTTTTGCGGTTTCGTGACTTGCTTGCACTAATTCAATGGAGTCTTGTCTCCCCAACCGTGTATGGCCACTGATGTTTTGCTTAGGTTCTCTTTTTAATTGTTTTTAAGCCAAAATTCCTGAAAGTCACCCTGTGTTAGCACTGTTTAGTAATTAGCCAATGATTATCAAGTTATGTTTAAACGCCTTAATCCAGAAAGGCTTTCACCCTTTGCTAACGAATCTGTGTGTGGGTTAGGGAACACAGTGAAAGATCAAACAGTTTACAGCTCTGCCTTGGCTTTTAGTTTCTTCTGGGATTTCTCGTGTCTCCTCTGTACCTGCACCAGGCATGGACTTCAGCCAGGGAAGATGAGTAGATAACTAGGCCCTGTCTCTTAGCTCTCTTGAGCCTATATACTGCCTGGCCCATATGCAGTCTTCTAGACCACAAGGAATATGTATGAGCTTATCAAGGCCTTTCCCATTCTCTGGATTTCCTTGTTAGATTTCTAGCTGGTCTGCTGTTTTCCCCAACTAATTCCACAACCCCAGACTAGCTGCAGAAGTTGTCTTCACTGGTTTTTTTGTTTGTTTGTTTTTTGTTTTTTTGCTACTGAGATCACAATTGTTTTACTGAAACCTCTGGGTATGCACACTACTCCCAACTCGCAGCAGACCTATTAGTTTTTACAGCCCAGCCTTCCCAGGTAGAACCACCACACAGATCAAACTTGGGAGGTGGCATGATGGAAGCAGCCCTAGGATAAAACACCACAAACTCCCACTTTTTATAATGATGGTTTAGCAGTTTTTCTGGAATAAATGCTTCTCAATATGTTGTGTGCCTTTAGTTGATTTCCAGAGCCCTAAAATGGTTGGGTTTTATTGTTTTGTCCAGTTTTATTGTTGCTTTTTAGGAAGAGGATTTACTAAGCTCCTCACTCCACCACCACTCCAGAGGTCCTGACATCCCCACCCCCAGGCACACTCTTAAGTTTATTTTAGGCCAATAATACTACCAACTATTTATTTTAAATTGGCCTCATTTTAATTGAAAATCTAATCTTTCTCTGAGAGCCATTAATGGCTCTATCAGCATCTTGAAAGCATTAGGGGGCCTTAGAGGGAACCATCTTGCTGAATATAAACCACATGTTTCCCTTTCAGACTTCAGACCTCACTAAAATGGGGGCATCTACCTGTAGATGCCTACACACTGCCTCAAGGTGTGTGGGGGTGGGTAGGACAGGGCTTTTCTGGCCCTCTTCTGTGATGGATGAAGTGTTAAGAAAACAGGTTCCTAGGCTGGAAGTTGTCTCATGTGATTTCTGATACCCAACAATACAGTCAAAACCACATAATTATCCAACCTCCTAACTTCCTCCACCCAACATGTATTACAAAAAAAACCTCCATAGGACCCTGAAAACCTCAGAATTCCACATGACAAACTATGTACACGCCTGAAAAGCCATCAGTAAAGCCCTTCAGGGCCAGGGTGTCATGTGGGTAATTGGCAAGAATCTCTTTAGAAGGGATTCCATTCAATAATGTGTCTTTAAAAAAAGCTTAGCTAAACCTAAAGCTGAGCATCAAGTAATTACACTTTCAATCTTTCCAATTGCACTGTGTTTTGAAAATGTCAAAATTACAACCAAATGCTGCTGTGCTGCTGGAGCATATTTAATGGTGGTTTTCTGGACTCCAGTAAAGGTGCTGGCCATAAGAGAAGAAAAAAGTTTGCATATTTTTCCTGTAGAACTACAGTAAGTGGAACATAGAGACATAGGTGGCACCCATTGAAATACACATATTTAACGACCTTGGGCTTTGGTGTTTCTTCTCCTTTGGAAGGAGAATCAATGTATGTCCATAAAACCATGAAGGTTGCTATGGAAAAAGACTTCCTTAGAGGTGATACACCAAGTGATAAGGCAAGGGTGAGGCCCCCTCACACATGCATGAGGTTTTATAGGACTAACCCAAGAGCAGAGTAAATGTCCCGAGTCTTCCCTGAGCTTCACTCCTGCTACTAGCCAAGACCCAGAGTAATAGACTGGATGGGTATTTGTATAAATCTAATGCCAAACTGTGTCACCTGGAGCCTTGTAAACAACCATCCAGACTATTCATTCATTTATTTCCTCACTAAACATGCCTTTGTTGTGCTCTCACCTGTGCAAAATGATAGGAATGTTGAGCAGTCACAGCCCACTTTTGGAAGCCATCATATCATAGGGAAGAGATGCAACAAATAAACTATGTACATTAATTGAATATGATAAGTATTATTCTAAAAGACTATCAAGACAGCAAACTGGTGCCTATTGGTCAAATCTAACTACAGAAGCATTTCCTTTGGGTAAATACTGACTTGCTTTAAAATCTGAATTTCAGAGGAGAACTATGAATTCCAACCCCAAGTGCATATGTAGCCAGAACAAACCTCCTCCCTCATCTGAGTATGCCTGGTTCTGAGCAGTCCTGCTGATACTAACTAGTATTTGTTCATTAATTCTGTATAAGTAGGTAAGCAGTTAATAGCTGTCAATTTTCTTAATGGAAAAGAAAATTGAATTTTCTCAATTTTAACTTTATCAGTAGGGAAAAGTTAACTATGATTCCGCTTTAGCAGAATACTACTCTCTGGTTTGCAGGGAGCAATGTGAGATGTAACTATTTAGAGAAGGGGAGGAATAGGAGACAGATTAAAACATAAAATATATCCAATTATTGTTTTGGGTTATATTCTGTGTGTTTGAGTGGTAAGCATTTTGTCAGGAGGAATAGAGAGGAGTTTTCTTTCAATAATGGCACTGGGCTACTCCATCTTTGCCAAACCCTAAAGTAAACAAAGAGCATTTCTCACTCCCAGACCTCTCTCTTCACCTAGAACAAGGTGAGAGGGGGAAATGAGCTGAGCAAGCACTTGTACTGAAGAGGCTCAAACTCCACCATGATTCATAAAATCAAGGGGACCCAAAGGAGTATGTAAAGGAAAGGGGAGTTTGTAGCTGAACAAACCCTACCAGAGTCCCTGCTCCCTTTCCCGTCAGAGGTAAGGGTTCATTCTAGTTTGTGCCTCCTTCCTCCATTTCTTAGGTTCCACAGTACTCCCTTTCTTGCCTCCCATTAAACACTGGATGGAAAGGGAGTTGCAGAAGTCCTGTAGAGGCCAGAATGCCACCCCACCATGCTCCTGGTTGCAATGACTCCTTTGTAAAGCTGCCTTATTGCTGGTAGCTAGCAAAGAAAAAGACAGATCCCTGCCACCCTAGAGATTACAGCCTGGCCAAGGAGACAAACATTAAGCAAAACAGCAACAAAAAGTTACAAAATGGATTACAAAACAGAGGAGTACAAGGCACTCTTAGAGCATCTAAAAGGATGACATAGTCTGATAAAGGATAAGATCTAGAAAGGCTTCAAATGGTGTGATATTTCTGCTGTCCATTGAAGGATGAGTGCTAGACAAGGGAAGGGCAGAGGTCTCTATAAAGAGGAGTAGCATGTGCAATGTGCCTGGAGACAGAAAAGAAATGCAGAAAAGAAAGTGAGAGAAGGTCCTGTGGCCAGAGCAGAGGGGCACCTGGAGGATATACCAGAATCTGCGAGGTACCAGAGAAGGTGGAAAAGATTGGGGATTTTATCCTAAGAACCATAGTAATTATTTGCATTTTAAGCAGAGAAGAGGTCAGATCATACTGCCATTTTTTAAAGACCTCCTCGGTTCCTTTCTGTGGAAAATGGATAAAAGCAGACAGGATTGGAGACTTGCTCAGGTATATGCCAGGTGTGGACATGGAGAAGGCAGGTTTGGGGCTTCGCTGGCAGGAAGCAACAAAAGGACAGAGGAGAGACGGAGTAAAATCCGGGCTGCACTGATATATCAGAGAATAGGCTACATGAGGCACAGACACAGGAGGGGTTGACGGGGAGATGGAGGCTGAGGCACCAGTGGACAGGGGATCCCAATGAGGCCAAAAACTGTCTTGATGGGAATAGTTAAGAGAGAAAACTGGGAGCACTGGATGTTGGGGTACATAAAGGAGGAGCCATTTCAGGGTATGACAATGTCCAAAACACAGCTTGACAGAAGGTAACAGTGGAAGAATGGAAGAGAACAATATGAAAGATGCAGTGGAAAAATGACAAGAGTCCAAGTTCTTGGAAGAAGCAGAGAAGCTCGGCCATGTGTGGTGTCTTCGGAATGATGGATTCAGAGCCCCTAGGAGGGCTTCAGGAGGATGCCCACATCCTCCCATGCCTCCCCACCTCCACCTGCCTAAACGTGTGGCTTGACAAAATAAAAGCAACTACTAGCACAGTCATTTGGAAATCCACAAACATGTTACATGAGCAGTTGAGCATACACTCCTAGGGCTACCATGTGCCCTCGTGCATCCTATTGCAGAAGAGTTGGGGATTACAAACTGGCCTCCATTCCCATGGTCTCAGCCTGCGGCTTGTGCTCCACAGAGTGACTGCCACACTGCTTTCACTGTACCTACCACTCCATATCTCATCTCTCCTATAGGACTATTAAGTCAGGGCACAGGCCATTATGCTTCCTTCACAGCTCCTAATACCAGGCCTGTGATGTAACAGATGCTCAATAAAGAACGAATTAGGAACACCTGGTGGCTCAGGTTAAGCATCCAACTCTTGATTTCCACTCAGGTCATGATCTCATGGAGCCCTGCATCAGGCTCCTCACACAGCATGGAGTCTCTTGAGATCTTCTCTCTCCTCTCATATCTCTCTCTCTCTCTCTCTCTCTCTCTCTCTTTCTTCCTCCCCACCCCAAATAAATAAATCTTTTTTTAAAAGAATGAATTGACCACATTAATATGAAATACAAAACAGGTAAAACTAATTCATGGTGCCTATTAGCATAATCCTTCTATCCTACATGGGATCAATGTTGTATTTCTTGATCTAGGCACTGTTTAAAGAAATGTGTTCACTCAAAATTCACTGGTCTGTAAAATTAAGATCTGTATGTTTTCCTATATGTACATTATGTTTCCATAATTTCTGAAATGGATGAATGAATCAGTCACTCAATCAGAATTGGAACCTAACTTAAACTTGAAACACTTCCCCAATGTAGAATTCCAACAGCAAGTTAAGGCAGGGGTTGGCACATCTTTTCTATAAAAGACCCAGATATTAAATGTCTAAGGCCATACAGACTCCAGCACAACCACTCAGATTCACTGCTATAGCACAGAAGCAGCCATGGATAATGTGTAAACAAATGAGTGTGGCTGTGCTCCAACAGAATGTACTTATGAATGCCGAAGTTTGGATTTCATGTAATTTTCACATTTCCTAAAATAATAGTCTGATTTTTTTTTAATCATTTGAAAATTTAAAAACCATTCTTAGCTCTCCAGCTCTAAAAAAACAGGCTTGTAGACCAGATTTGGCCCACAGGATGCAGTTTGCCCAACCCCTGTGCTCAGAGGGTGTGCCTGTAAAACCCATTTCCTGACCTGCACACAGGCTCAGCCTATCCTTCCCCAAGCTGCCCCTCAAGCACTCTCCCCCACCTTTGTAAGTAGGCAGACACTCCATCTTGTCACCACATGGATATTTACTGTCCCGAGGCTTGATGGAGCCCATTCTACAGACAGGGTAGGGGTTATAATCCTGTTTATATGTTGTGAGCAGATCCATGTTCTCTTCACTTGGGATGAACTTGTCAGGCTGGTAGATCTTCACAGGTAACACTTTGTGAGGTCCAAAATCTCTCCTAAAAGGAAAATAAATACACACCATTGACCCAGGAGAAGGCTCTTAAGGGTTTCCATTTAATCCAATTCTACAGACGTTTGCTGAGAATTCACCTTCTACTCTATCCCCCTAACTGCTCTTCCTCCTCTGTTTCCCACTTTCACAAAGGGTACCACCATTCCCCTCTCACCCAAGTCAGACACCTAGATGCCACCCTGGACCTGTCCTGTTGCTGCTCCAGATAATCACTCACTAAGTGCAGCCCCCACTCCATCTCATTGGTTTGTCTTTCCCCCTCAGTCCAGACTCTGACCATTTCTCACTTGAATCATGTGACAATTTACTACCTGGACTTCCTGCTGCATTTCCCACCACTTCTACATTAATCCCCATATAACGTAGCCAGAATAAACTCTCTGAAGAGAGATCACAAAATGAAATCATCTTACTCTCCAGCTGAAAAACATCTCCCAGATAAAGCCAGACTTTCTATCATGGTATATAAGCTTTCCTGGACCTGCCTCTGCCTTCCTCCCCAGCCTCATCTCCCACCTCCGTCCCAGCCTACACTCCACTCCAAACATACTGAACCACTCAGAAGGCCTCTTGTCTGTGCCTGCTCTCTCCACCTTCTCCCCCCCACCCAGTCACTTGACTGGGGGGCTAACTTTTATTTTTAAGGTACTACCACCTCCTCTTCTGCACTCCCAATAGCTTCTCCTGTGGATAATGATTGCCTTCCTCTACTTGATCCTAGAGAAAACCTAGAGGGCAGCACAATAGATGAAGACACAGAGTCTTTCACGTCTCAGCTCTCTGGTATCAGTGCTCCCATTATTTCAGGGAATATGAAAACAATAGATCAGAAAAAGCATGATGGTCTTCAACTAGACAAGAAGTACTCCCTTCCCAGAACATCCTACAGTTACAGAAATTCCAAGCTACTAACTGCACTATCACCAGCATCGATGCTGGTAGAGCCAGGGCTCAGCTTGGGCTTGCACTGTCTCCCAAGGCAGTCTTGACTCCCCACTGTTCAAATGCAAACTCTTTTAAGCAAACATTTCCCCTCAAGGGCTTCTGATTTACACAACAGCCTGTTTTTGCTTGGAACCCATTCATCCAACTGGACAAGTGGAAGGGAGATTTTCCCTGATGGTGCTTGCCAAAACAACCTCGCCAAGAGAAGGGGGAGGTTTCCGGACAGGAAAACATCAGGCCCAAACACCAATAAAACCTACTTCCCTGCCAAAATCTGGAGCAGCATTACTGAGCCATGCTTGACTAACAAAGGTAACACGCTCCACTGTAACCTGTCTTGCATGAATTATACACGTGGTTGTGAATAAACCCAAACCAGGGCCCAAAGTATTTGGTGGGATGGGAGGGGGGAGTTAGGAAGCAGGAGAATTGGTCTCTCTAGGGCTCTAAGGGGGAAATGGGAGATGCTTCAGTTGAACTCCCAGTAACTCCCTCTGAGTAGATTTAAAAATATATCTCAGCAGCAGTTATAGGGTCTTCGGCCTGGGCTCCCTTCCCATGGGCCCCGTGTTGGCAAATAGCAAGAGGAAGCTGAGTGACCTGACACATCTGGAAGCTGACTCTGTATAAACTGGGGCTTATGGAGGGAACAGGCTAAACAAGAATCCAAGGGTCAGTTCCATATTTCTACTCTTTTTGAGTGTACAAGTGCCTCATGCTGGTATCTGTTTAATACTTAACCAGTTGCAGCAGAGAACTAGGAACTGACAGCCCTAGGCTGCAGAGCTGCAAGGTGGCCTTCCTCAGAAAGTGTGCTCCCAAGGAGAGGTGAGCTCTCCTCACTCCAAAAAGGGGTGGAGACAGCCTGGGACCACACATCCCCATATAAACCCGTGTTCGCTGATGGCAACTCAAGGGTTCAGCCCTCTTCATTTCCGAGGATTATCAACAGATATCTAAGGCAAGCAAAGAAGAACAGAGTTGAACGTCCAAGCTGCCCTACAGAGTACTCCCAACCCCAAAACGGCCAGTAGTGCCTTCCAGTCACAGGCCTGCCATGCTTTGGGACCCTTCGCACAGAGACCTCCTTTTCTGCCATTATTGCTAGTAAGGGAATCTAATTCCCCCTCAGAGAGGATGTAAGAACCTTTCTACAAGGCCCACCAAGCTCAATGACAACAAAAACCTGCTTAATGCATTTCCTGCCATCTCCATAGGAAAAGAGTAGGTAAATGCCAACCAAACTCACCAGCCCCGTGGGCTATCCTGAAGTTGGTTATTCAAAGACAAGAACTGATAAAGCAAAACCCTTGCTCACTGTGTTTAAAAAGTGAAACTGTTAACTAAATCTCCCTTTCTGGTACAAAATTCAAGTTTCTTTGTGAAAGTACACTTATGGTTGTATTTACTGATCAACAAATTAAGCAAACGATCTTTGTGGGAGTTGGGGTCGGGGTAGGGGGGTGATCTATTTCTAGAGTGGTAAAGTTTTAAATTTAAAGTGTAATTCATGGGGCACCTGGATGGCTCAGTCAGTTAAGTGTCTGCCTTTGGCTCAGGTTATGATCCCAGGGCCCTGGAATCAAGGGTCCCTGCTGAGTGGGGAGCTTGCTTCTCCCTCTTCTTCTGCCTGCCACCCCCCCCCCCCCGCTTGTCTTCTCCCTCTCTGTCAAGTAAATAAATAAAATCTCTTTAAAAAATAAAAGTGTAATTCATTTATACCCCACCCAAAGTATTTACTGTGGCTTAAGAGTGAATTTGATCAGAATATATGTTTCCTCATTATGTTTTTATGCTGAGAACATTCACTGAAATCGACCATTAACCACAACATAACTGCATGTCCCCAATCTCACATAATCTTACAGCCTTTAAGGTCATGTAAGAGAAAAGTATTTTATTCTTCCCAGAAATTGCTCAAATTTAGTAGCTTTTTTTTTTTTTTAAGAACACTCCCTTGTCTCCCTGTGTTACATTCCCTACCTAGTCCCTATACCCCTTGCGACTATGAACCAAGAAAAAAAATTGGTCAAAGATGTTAAGTCTCTTATAGATGCATAGCCATAAAAGTTATATTAGTCTGGAAGGCCAAGAGTTAAACTTCAAGTTAAGCAAAGGTTAAAGTGGCCCTGCTGGGAAAGTCATAACAACTTAACTTCCAAGAGTTAGGCGAAGCTGAAGGAAGATGTTTGACCAGAGTCTGACAAATGAAGAAATAACGTAACGGCCAACTAGGGTCCTGAGACTGGAAGTGGGAAATGCAGATTTTCACTGTGATAAAGAGGCCAGGTAATACTTTTTTTTAAACTATTAATGTTTATCCCCAAAAAGTTCAGTACTTGTTAGTGTGTCCAATTAATCAATCAATTAAATGAAATCCATTTTAAAAAGAGTTGTGAAAAATAAAATAAAATAAAAAGAGTTGTGGGATGTTTGGGTGGCTCAGTGGTTGAGTGTCTGCCTTTGGCTCAAGGCATGATCCCAGGGTCCTGTGATCGAGTCCTGCATTGGGCTCCCCACAGGGAGCTTGCTTCTCCCTCTGCTATGTCTCTGCCTCTCTCTCTCTGTGTCTCTCCATGAATAAATAAATAAAATCTAAAAAAATAAAAAATAAAATGAAAAGAGTTGCTCCTCTTGCCCAATGCCATTGTCTTCACCCTTATCCTAAATTCTCTCCCTCTTTCTCGGGGACCTGTCTGTATACTAGTCTATGTGTTAGCCTTTTCCTCCTACTGGTTCCTTTTTTTTTTTTTTTTTTTTTAAAGATTTTATTTAGTCATGAGACAGACAGAGAGAGAGAGAGAGAGAGGCAGAGACACAGGCAGAGGGAGAGACAGGCTCCATGCAGGGAGCCCAACGTGGGACTCGATCCCAGGTCTCCAGGATCAGGCCCCCTGGGCTGAAGGTGGCACTAAACCGCTGGGCCACCTGGGCTGCCCTGGTTCCTTTTTCTCAGTAGTTAAACATTCTTCAGTTTTTCCCAATTTTAAAGGAAAAAAATAAAGTGACAAAGTGACACAACCCTCACTGGAGCCCAATCCTCTCTCCTCTCTCTTCCACACAGGGTTGTCTACACACAGACTTGCCTTCCTCACCTCCCACTCCCCCCATCAAATGTGGTTCTGCTAACCCTTCACTCTAGCCCAGGACCCCTAAGTCCCATTGGGCTTCCAAATCCAGTCTACTGCTCTTCAGGCCATTATCTTTCTGAACTGTCCTAAAACAACGATCCTCTGACTCATCTTAATTTCTGTGATTCTCCTCCTCATTATTTCTCCTCTCTCAATCTCCACTGCAGAATTTGGTTTTTTTTTTTTTTTTTTTTTTGTCAGTTGATTTGATTTCATGTCTTCCACACATAATTCCAACATTTCCCAAGGTTATAAGGCACCCTCTAAGAAAACCATTATGTCATCACAGGCAGGCTGGGATCCCAGCCCAGCACACTGAGAAAGATCCCAAGGCTGATTCACAGGGCTTAATTCATGCCCCTGATCCTGATCAGGACACTGAGCCCTCCTTGTCTGTGCTGTGACAGACAAGATTCTAAGGACTTGCCTCCAGGAATTAAATACTACAGTATCTAACTCCTGCTCTACTCTCTCATCAACTCTATGCCCACTAGAGCTGATACTAACATCTGTCACCACTTCACTTTGGCTCTGCACAAAAATATGAAGAACAACTACCTGTGAGCACTAAAGAGCAACCAAGATAGGCATATTCTGGAGGAAAGCCAACAAGTAGAAGAAGGGAATGGTACTGCATGAGCCTCTGTATAAATTTCCATTTTGTGGTGGAATCATTGTTTTTCCAAAAGCTTCTAGTCTGGCAGCAGGCTCCAGTCAGTGCCAATCCAAGCAGCCATAATGTGAACAGAATACCTCTCATGTTTGACTGAAGAACCATAGGACCAAGTTTGAGGCAACCACAGGTGCTGGAAAATAAGGAAGAAATCCTGGAAAGGAAAAAATCCAAGACAAGAAGCTCTAGCTTCTGTACATAAACTGGGCCCAGGTCTCCCACTGACCTTATATGTGTGAGGTGACTTCAAGCAATCATGCTAAAGATAAAGAACTGAAATGATGGGGCATCTGGGTGGCTCAGTCAGTTAAGCATCTGACTCTTGAATTCAGCTCAGGTCATGATCTCAGAGTTGTGAGATCAGGCGCCGGGTTGGACTCAATACCTACTTAAGATTCTCTCTCCCTCTTCCTCTCCCTGCTCATGTGCTCTCTTAAAAGAAGAGAAAAAGAGAGAGAAATTAAAAATAAATAAATAAATAAATAAACAAACAAACCTGAACTGAGATTGGAGCTGCCACCTATGACACAAGTTTGCATCTTGAATCAAATCAAATTACCACCTTTCTGCCTTAAAAAAAAAATAGTAATATTAATAAAGTCTTTGGAGGAATGTAAAAAAAAAAAAAAAATCCAGAGTCGTTACAACATAACTTCAACAATGTACAGGATCAATCTAAAATCACTGACATACATACAGGAAAATGTGACCCAGTCTCAATAAAAAAATTAATAATAATAATAATAATCCTAAAGATCAACTTCAAGCAGATGCAGATGTTACAATTAGCAAACAAAAATTTTAAAGCAGCCATTCTAACTATGCTAAATTATAAAAAGCAAAATAAGGTCATAATCAATTAAAATGTAGGAAATTCATAAGAGAAATAGAAACTGTCTAAAAATAACTAAATATAACTTTTAAAACTGAAAAATACAATATCTGAAATAAGATAGTCACTGGGCAGGCTTGATATCAGAATGGAGTTGAAGGAAAGACTCTATGAGCTTGAAGACAGATGAATAAAAACTATCCAATTTGAAAAACAGGAAAAGGGACTGGCAGAAAGAAATGAACAGTCTCAGAGACAGAAAAAGTATTTGAAGAAATAATGGTCAAAATGTTTCCAAATTTAATCAAAGATACACAATATCAAAGACTCTGAAATTGCCCAGGCAAGTCTAGTGCTGAGATTTCTTTCTGCATTTTTTTCGTGATTCTTGGACCAAATCTACAGGACGGGAGTAGATATATCCCCCAGGGGTGTAGCTCTGGGTAGAGAAGTATGTATTTAAACAGAAAATGTGTAAAATTCATGAGTAGGGAAAGATGTAGGCCCACTACCAACCTTCCTTCTTTATTCCTGGCATTTGAGAGGATTCCAAGTGCCTTTTCCCTTTTAGCTCTTCCTTCTGCCCCCCAATTCCATAGTTTAACTACAAGTTTTGTCAATAAATGAAAAATCTATGCTGCCAACTTGCTGCCCTTTGCCTTTGAGCCAAACCTATCAAATCAGAACCCCATTCCATCTTGCTTCCAGTGCCTCCTGTTCACTCTCCACATGGTCCCACTCCCCTTAGAAAAAAGATGTAACATCATCTTGAAGACTTACCTCTTTCCTCTCAGGTTATCCATTCCGCCATCTTAGGGATCTTCCTTAGCTAACAAAATAATGTCCCAGAATGGGGCCCACGTGTTTTGCATGGTGACATGCCTAAGGGGAAATGAGGCTTGAGGTGCAAACCTCTTATTCATAAATTGATCTCCCATCTATCCTAACTAAAGGCAGATCCTATGGAAGAGAATCGACAAGGGCTGCAAGAAACTGCTTCATACGAAGAAGGGCTGAAAATCACAAGCATTCCCCTCATGGCACCTGCTGTAAATCCCTAAGATTTACAGTCAGTAAGAGTTGTGTGCAGCTGTATCCCTGCCTCATGCTGGGATGATAACCTTTCCAGAAACCAGGTGTTATTTGTGTATGAGCTTAATCACCAGACCCAGCCAAGCCCTGAGCCACATGACTTTCATTCGCCAGGTGGCAGCCCCAGGTCCAATTTCAGAAACGAAGTTGGGTCCCTTTACATATAGAAGTGGGTGGGATATTCAGGTAATAAGGGTTCTAAGGGCAGAGAAGTGACAATCCATGCAGTTAGGGCAGTGTGCAAACACAGGGCTGACCCATACCTTCCCCCAGAAGCCTCTGATGGAGCACTCAGATGAGGACTTCTCTACATTTCTTATATGGAGTAGTTCTGCTGTATATGCAAGTATACCAGCCAGAGTCCCTGCTAAATTTATACAGTTCAAAAAACATGGTTGGTAAAATTGTGTATTTGTTACTTATCTCAATAAAACCTCACTAGAACTTTTTTTAAAAATGAATCCTGAGAGGGACATAGTTTTGTTCTCAGTCTATGACAACTAGTGCCTGCAATGGCAGGCATAGGGCTGAGATATGATGAACCTGAGGTACCTGTCACAGGTGAGGGAAGAGATGCCCTCTGTTCATTTTCCCCCCGGGTTCTCTCTCTGGGGAAGAACATAAAGGAGAAGAGAGAAGCATTTCTGCTCATCTTCCTTCCCATGGGCGATCTTGATCCTGCTATGCATTTTCTTTTAAGGCGCTTATGGTCACGAACAACTTGTTTTGGAAATTCTTTTTGTGTCTGCAGTCCTCCACTCTGGCCACATTTTGACATGAATGATATTGTTACCCTGGCTCTGGCAGGGACAGAGGGAACTTCTGGGTGATAGGTTTATGGCTTTAAGTGACATGAGGCAAGGGTAACTGAGGACAGGTCGGAGGGGAAGTTTTTGTTTTCACAAAGCACCATCAGAAGGCAGGCAGGCAGGCATGTGGGGCTCCATCTGGGGACCTCAGAGCTAGGTGACGGTGCAGGGCTTCTGCTGCAGAGAGGATTTGTCCTCAAACTCCTAAGCTTGTGGGCAATAAATAAAGAGCAACCTTCAGCATCCAACCCTCAAAGCATCCTTTTCTGCATTTCTGGAACAGAGAACATACCCCTAATATGACATCTGAAGCTGTCCTGTACTTCACATTTCATGTGTGGCTCTCAATTTCCTGCAAATTGAAGAGAGGAGAAGACCAGCACCTAGAGGCTGAAATATGATATTTGCTAGCCATTCCTCAATGCTACTCTCATCTTTTTCTACCCATTATATGTCTCTTATACATATGCTGTGGACTCTTCATCAACAATGACCATGGTATCCTACAAGGAAAAGCAATGCTTGGGAATGGTAGGAGTCTCTCCCTGTGGTCTTCAGACCTTAGGATCTAAGAGTGCTGTTTTCTTGGTAACATGAAGCCCAAACTCATATTATTTTATAAGCTATAGGTTGAAAACAGGTTACATAAAATATGTTTTTAATACTCAGAAACAATGTGTTTAAACCAAATCATGTAAGATATCTGTCTTGCATAAAAGTGATCTGATTCAAGTCATGCATCAAACAAGGCCCTTGACTACCCCCCAGCCTCAAGCTGTCCCTGCCCACCGCTTCCCACCACAATCAGGAATCCTTTGGCTTCATTTATCTCTTCATCGGTCTTTCTGCTTCATAACTCATACATGGACTTCCTTTGGATCTAGAACATAGCAGCTTTTTTGTAGGAATACTTCATGCCCTCAACCTACAATCTCAAAAGAGGACGTATCCAGGCCCATCATGGGAAACCCTGGAGGCAGAATGAGTTAGAGCTGGTCTGCTTCACCTGAATCATCTGGGACCTTTACTAGGAAAGCACAAAATTATGAGCAAAGGGGGAGCAATAGGAAGAAAATTTACCAGGTCTTGAGTCCTGTAAGGCTGTGCAGGGCTGTGCTGCAGCAATTTACATACTCTAAGATCTCCATCTCCCAGAAATCCAGCCCTGTAGGGATGAGGAATGTGGAGGCAGAGAAGGCATCCTTCTCAGGTCTCATCTGAGGACTAAGTATACAATCCCGCACACCGCTCAACTGCCTCAAAGATGTTTCCACTCCACCGAGTCACCAATCACAGGTCACCACCCAGAGGTCACTAACCAAGTTGTCAGTGGCAGATTCTGCTAGTCTTGCAACACGTAGGGCAGACCCGAAATTGATTAGTTTCCCCCACCCTCTAAATATGGATACCTCTGCAACCCTATTACACTAAGCCAGGTAGTTCAGTCTCTAAACTAAAATCTCTAAAGAAATCTGAGTTTGCATATCAAGAGCAATTTAAAAGGAAATACCACTGACCCTTGAACAATGCAGAGGTTAGGGATGCTAACCTCCTAGGCAGTCAAAAATCACATATAACTTTGACTCCCCAAGACAAACTGCTAATAGTCTACTATTGACCAGAAGCTTTACCAATAACAATCAATTAACAAATATTATATGTGATATGTATTATATACCGTAGGCTTACAAAAAAATAAGCTAAAAATGTTATAAAGCAAATCATAAGAGAAAACATATTTACAGTACTGTACCATATTTATTCAAAAAAAATCCACATGTAAATGGACCCATGCAGTTCAAAACCATATTGTTTAAAGGTCAACTCTAGTCTTTGTTCATTCTTGGGTAACATTCAAGGGGATCTCAATTCAAAGTCTGCAGCATAATTTCCAAACAGCTCCCTCTTTATCATCAAGTTTCCATTCACCCCTACCACCATCACTATGCTACCCAAGCTGACCTGGAGCTTAGATGTCAAAGTCCAAAACTCCCTTTTCAGCAGCAGCCCAGTCACCATTTCATCCCTCTATACTTAACCTCCAACTCTTTGCTATGTAGATCATTTTAGCCTTCCTCACCCCTAGACTATTAAGTAACCATTTTTTCTCTGTAAGAAGAGGTTGGGAAAAACTGAGCAGGCTAACAAATGCATGATTTCCTTTCTGAGGTACAGTATATTGACATTAAAGGCTTTGGTACCAGGGGCATCTGAGTGGCTCAGTGGTTGAGCATCTGCCTTTGGCTCAGGTTGTGATCCCAGAATTCCAGGATCAAGTCCTACATCAGGCTCCCCACAAGGAGTCTGCTTCTCCCTCTGCCTATCTATATCTCTGGGTCTCTGATGAATAAAATGTTTTTTTTTTTAAAAAAGGCTTTGACACCATACATTGACACTGTACATTGATGCACTAATCCTGTATACTATATTAATATTGTTCATACATTAGCGCTGGACATGGATATATACATATGCATATATTTATTCAATATATTCTTATATTTATTCTACTTGCACTCACCTTGATGTGGTCAGGCCTTCCATGGGGATGGACCCTTTCTGGTACTCCAGCTTGGGCTTGAAGGATTCTCTGGGCAGGTAAGAGTGATAGAGAGGGTAGTTCTCGGTATATTCGGAGAGAAGACATGGTTTCTCTATTTTATCATAAATCTTGGTAGGGAGATGTGGACAGTGATGCCGTCTAAAAAAAAAAAAAAAAAAAGAAGACATGAAGTTAGGTCTGCTACCTTCTTGGGAAGAATACATCCAATAAGACAATGCCACCTCCTCAAAAATGGGACCCCAGGCTTTAAATTCAAGACTGCTGGCCATGAAAATAGGAACTTAACTTTCCTTTTCTCTACTAAACTATGAAGTGGCCAGAATTTTTTTTTATGATGTATAATGGCAATTGGTTAATCATCAGAATTCCTTAAATCATAAAATTCATAAAATTGCACACCAGCATGCCTGATGTTCAACCATTATAGATGCCATACTGCCTGTTTAAACAGGAAATACTTCTGGACCATAGTGGGTAAATCACTGTGGCCACGACCCCTTTTGAGTGATACTCCCAGCTGGTTTCCCAATCACCCAACTAGTTAGGGTTCAACACCTGACCTGACAGTGTGCTGCACAGCTGTGCACTAACCCTTTCCTAAGTGGCTGGTTCCTGTGTCAATTCAGAATGTCACCCTTCCATACAAGTGGCATCACACAGAGCAAAACTACCTCAATTCTGAGTACACTACACACCATTGACTATGTGAACCTGTTTCACTTTGAAAGCCTGGCTCATCTTTCAGATCTCACCTCGACTATTGCCTCCATAGGAAGACTTCACTGGCTATCTTCTACCTAAGGCACACCCACCAGCCCTCCACAGCACAGAGGATCTCTCATCCCAATGTGTGCCTTTCCCATCACTGACTGCTGTCATTGGCAGGTTTGTTGGGGAGTTTGTTCATGGTCTGACTTACCTATCAAGCTTAGTACCTTTTCTATCTTGCCTACTGCTACAGCCCCTTATCCTCCTCATATACCACAAGCTATCAATAAACAATTACTGAACAAATGATGAAATGCATAAATTATTAAATAAGTGTTATGCCTCATTACACAAATAGATGATAGAAAATAATTTGAAGTTATAATCTATGGTGAGCTTTCTGATTTTACACACATGGTAATAAATAAACCTTATTATTATACTTAACACTGGACAAAGGGTAACTATTTGAGCTTTCAAAACCTGAGCAGTATATCAATCATTCATATGCCCACATACAATTTTTTTAAGATTTTTTTTTATTTTTATTCATAGAGACAGAGAGAGAGAGAGAGGCAGAGACACAGGCAGAGGGAGAAGCAGGACTTCTCGACGTGGGACTCGATCCAGGGTCTCCAGGATCACGCCCTGGGCTGCAGGCGGCGCTAAACTGCTGCACCACAGGGGCTGCCCCCCATATACAATTCTTACAAACCAGCTGGAGTGTCTCTTGTCTTCAGGTACCAACACATTAACAAAACTGCATATTAGTGATTTCCAACTTCCTTCTATTGAGGAATGGCATAAGATGACATATTTTTAGCTTTTTTATACTAATTTTAATTAGAGAAACTAAAATACATGGTATTCTGGGGCAGCACATGGAGAGAAAGGAACAAAGAGAGAACTCATCACTGTTTTAATCTAAAGCTGTTTTCCAGGCAACATTTCATAAAACTTGAGTTGTCCTTTTTTAAAATGCACATCATTGGCATTTCATGGACCAAGATGATTATGTATTTCACATTTTATATATTTAATAAAATATGCCCTAATCATAGGTATGTAAGTTGATGAGTGCTTTAATCTTCCGTCCACTCAAGAGACAAATGTTTGCATAGTAAATAAAATAATCATACCCCTTGCTCTGTAAACATTAGATATTATTACCATTTCTATGATCACAATCAGTCCAATTATCTGAGTTTTCAATCTGAACCAATTAGCACCTTATCATCTTGGGATTCCTACAAACCTCACATCAAAAGCCAAGAACTACTGGCTACCAAAAATACCCCTGCAGATATATTTTTTCACCCACACCCTGAGAAAAAAGTCAAGATTTTATTAAGAATAACTTCGGTTCAGGCACTTGCAATAAAATCGACTCCACAGGCAAAGCAATATTTTCCCTTTCTCCAGTACCCTTGTTTTTCAAACCAGTAAAACTTTGTTTTTATATAACCCCTCCTTTCCATAATGTTACTTTTACTTTACAGTAAAAAGACTTATTCCTAAAGAAAAATAAATTTAATGGCAAAATACTACATTGTGATTGGTATCATGAGAGGGGATTTCAATATAGCAACAAGCTTCCACCCAGACACAGATGTTCCAATGCAATGTTATCTATCTATGGGGAGAGGGGCGGGTTTTATTTGACTTACTGCTAGTTAACGAAAATCTATCTCACTTTGAATATCAAAGACTCTTATTTGGAAGTAAATGTTTCACTACCTGTCTGCTCCTAGGGTCACCTCCTTTTCCTTACCTGTAACCCAAAGGTTACCAAGTCACCAAGCACTGTATCTCCTTGTTGGTCTGCCCACCACTTTCTTAAAAGGGAAAACACTTCAATTCTTAATTTTTAGCGGCCCTAATCAGCGATTAAAGAACATGTGTGGAATCACCATGCTTGGGGTATTTGAAAGTAGACCTGACAGTCATGAACCAAAGAAAGGAGACCTCCTCAAAATCTCTGATACTTGTATTGTTTTAGATGCTGCTGGGGTCACTTTGCCCAGGAGTGCATACTGGGATCAGCGTGGATGGGGCCTGCTAGGCAGAGAAGGCAAAGGGGAGGAGGTTTCTTTATCAGAACTCTCTTCCCTCAAGTCTTTGCCCTCCAGAATTTACAAAAGGATCACAGAAAAAGGAAATAATCCTGACTTTTTTTGATATTTGGTAAAGAGAATAGTGGAGACATTTCAAGAGAATACAGAAAAGGTTAATAATAGTTGAACTCGGAACATTGGCTCCAAGCTAGAGCCACAGAGTTTTAAAAATTAAAATTAAAAGGGTGGAGAATATCTGATCCAATGTCCTCACAATGCTGATGAAAAAAATCAGAAGCCCAGAGAACAACGTACACAGCCCAGCCATGGACAAAACCTAGTTTTCTTTCATATCTGAATGACCGGATTCATTTCTTGACTCTAGGTCTCAAGGAACACTAGAATGGATGAAAGAATTTTTAAAAATAGGGATCCCTGGGTGGCGCAGCGGTTTAGCGCCTGCCTTTGACCCAGGGCACGGTCCTGGAGACCCGGGATCGAATCCCACATCAGGCTCCCGGTGCATGGAGCCTGCTTCTCCCTCTGCCTGTGTCTCTGCCTCTCTCTCTCTCTGTGTCTATCATGAATAAATAAATAAAATCTTTAAAAAAAAAAAAAAGAATTTTTAAAAATATGACAAGTACCTCTAGCATAGCACCACCTGATAGAGATAGAATGCAAGCCATGTAGGAGAGCCACATGCATCATTTTAAAAGTTCTAGTAGCCACATTAAAATGGTAAAAAGAGGTAAAATTATTTTTAACATTTTATTTAATCTAATATGCTCAATTTCAACATATAATATAAAAATTAAAATATTTTACTTTCATACTACATCTTTAAAATCCAACAGGTGTTTTCCATTGACAACATATCTTAATTAGGAATACCACATTTTGGGGCCCTGGATGACTCAGTCAGTTAAGCATCCAACTTTTAATTTCAGCCCAAGTCATGATCTCAGAGTCCTGAGATCAAGCCCCGCATCCAGTTCCCCACTCAGGGCAGAGTCTGCTTGAGATTCTCTCCCTCCCTCTCCTACCCCCATTTCCCTCCCTGGGCTCACACACTGGCATGGTGTGTGTGTGTGTGTGTGTGTGTGTGTGTGTGTGTGTGTGTGATCTTTGAAAAAAAAAAAAAGAATATCACATTTCAAGAGCTCAATAGCCACATGTGGTGATGGATTCTCTATTTGGAGATCACAATCTAGAATTTGAAGGTACACACAAAAGAACTGCCAGCACTTGGCTGCTGATTTTCCCTGCAAGTGGATACCTTGACAAGATACCTAGAAATATTTTTCTTGATTAATACTGTATTTATCTCCTCCTTGGACTCTCTGACCTGCCTTTCTATGACATAAACAAAGGCCTTAAAAGACATGAAAAATTTAATTTTCCCTAATTCTTCTCACGCCAGAGAGCCAACCTTCAGTTTCATGCACCTGTGATGCTCTCTGGAGCTGCTCTCTTTCCTGCCACTTCTACTTTTGCAAAATGCTTCTCCTTCTTTGAGGCTCATCTTGAAAGCCATCCCTACCCACCACTACCACCACCCCAGGAAACTACTAAAAATGTCACTGCACTGTCACCAGCTATGACTCATTCTCTTCTGAGTGTGAATGGCTTTGTGTCCCTCCCTCTTTTAGGACACTTTCTATACTGCCTTGCACAGGCATCTATCTTATGTACTCTCAGGTCAAGAATTCTCATTGCTACAAACACAGATATTTACCATGTTGAAAAGCAGGACAATTCTTCCTGCACTGACAAGCAGCATGAATAATAGCTAGTGTAATATAACTTAGGACTTCTCAAATAAAGAAACTTCTAATAGTCTTTTAGATCAAAACCTGTTTGGTCTGGCTGGAACCATGGAGGATACAGAAGAGAAGAAAAAGAAGGTTGCTGCTGTGTCAGAAACCCTTAAGAAAAGTGAAGGAATTTTACAGAGTTGAAGATCAAGCATCTGAGAAAAAAGTTTGCCCAGAAGATGCTTTGAAAGGCAAGGAGGAAGCTTACATATGAAAAAGCTAAGCATTACTACAAGGAATACAGGCAGATGTACAGAACTGAGATTCGAACAGCAAGGATGGTAAGAAAAGGTGCCAACTTATATGTGCCTGCAGAACCCACGTTGGCATTTGTCATCAGGATCAGAGTTATCAGTGGCGTGAACCCAAAGGTTCGAAAGGTGTTGCAGCTTCTTGGCCTTCACCAGATCCTCTATGGCACCTTTGTTAAGCTCAACAAGGCTTCAGCTAACATGCTAAGGATTGTGGAACCGTATATAGCATGGGGATACCTAAACGTGAAGTCGGTGAATGAACTGATCTACAAGCATGATTATAGCAAGATCAACAAGAAGCGAATTGCCCTGACAGATAACACATTGATTGTCCGATCTCTAGGTAAATATGGCATCATCCGCGTGGAGGATCTGATTCACAAGATCTATACTGTTGGAAGACATTTCAAAGAAGCAAAGAACTTTTTATGGCCCTTCAAATTATCTTCTCCATGCGGGGGAATGAAGAAAAAACCACCCATTCTGTAGAAGGTGGAGATGCTGGCAACAAGGAAGACCAGATCAATAGGCTTATTAAAAGGATGAACTAAGGTACCTACCATGATTATTTTTGCAATCTGGTCACTTAATAAATGACTACTTTGAAATGGGAAACAAAAAACAAAACAAAACAAAACAAAAAGATCATGACGTGTTTGTAAAGAGAATAGCATCTATGGATTTCAAGGACTTCTCTTGCCTCTACCGTGGCTATCCAGGCTCCCCCGAGCCTAGCCTGGCATGGCCAATGAAGAAGGCTCTCTTTCACTCTGGGAGGCAGCACACATGGCAGAGAGGGACTTCGGAGGCGGGAAGGTCTGGTTTCCACCTCTAGCTCTATTGCTGACTGCTTATATAATGTTAAGGATTTTTTTTTCCCTTAGTTACTTAACCCTTCTGAACTTCAATTTCTTCCAGATCTGGAGATAACTTCTACTTAGTAGGATTATGTGGATTAAATCAAATACTGGAGGTAAAATGCCTAGCCCAGTCCAAGGCAAGCAGACTGAAATTAATGGGCTGTTTATTGAACAATTACTATCCACCACATGGGCTAAGAGTTTTCTATATTATCCCATCTAATCCTCACAGCAATGCTGTGAGCAAGACACTATTATCCTCATTTTAGAAACATGGCACTGAGACGTACGAGGTGTTCTTTTGCTCAAGGCCACATAGCCAGGCTGCAGTGAAATCAGGGCGAAAGCCCCAGGTCCTCCGCCTGATTCCAAAGCACATGCCCTTAGTCATGTACATATACTCTGTGGTTTCCAGGGATGCCAGCCGGCACCAAACACCTCGGTTTCCTGGCTCTTCTGGGAGATGTAAGGGCAGGCAGTTAACAGGCAGGGCTTACACATGCCCCTTCCCCTTCGCTAGACTCAGAATCTTCCAGGACAGAATATGCTCTCTCTCCCAAGGACTCTGAAACTATCCTAATACAAACCAACAAATACATACAATTCCGAATGCTCTTTAAAATTCTGACCTTTCCATGGCTTCTTGGCCTTTTAGCTAAGATCAAGGGTAAAACTCTGACCTTCCCACGGAACTTCGATATTGTCTGAAGAAGAACAAATCATTAAGTAATAACAGTAACAACCAGGAAAAACAAAGAATGTGAGACACCGGATCCAGAAGGCCCCACGAGAGCAGCCAACTCCACAGCTTCATCATGCAGATGTGGCCACTGAGACCAAGAGATGCTGAGCTACTACTGCCTAAGGTCACACAGCTGGTCAGCAGCAGCCTGCACCCCAGGTCCCACATCACCTCCCACGTAATGGACTTCCAGCTACCATCCAATCTAACACTCAAAGTTCACACTCTTAAAGGATTTGCAGCCCATTTTTCCTTTTTCCCCAGTAGTTAGGAGCCTGTGACCTGTAACAGCTGCTGTGTGAGGGAAGAAAACAGAGCAGAAAATGCATTCTTGGTCTAGGAGAGAGGAAGCTGCCAGGGATCACCAAACCTCCAGTCATAAAAGTCATTCCATGCTGACAGTTAAGAAAGAGTCCAGGGAATTTTAAAAAAGGAAAGAAATAAAGAGCCCAGAGTGTCTAGAATAACAAAAACTGTAAGTTCCGAGAGGCAGGGTCTTCTCAGAGAAGAACCCATGTTTCTAGAATGGTCTTCTCCCCAAACATGAACAGCTCACAAAGTCAAACCAAGTAGCTTCTGGGAAAGAATATAGCCAGTGCTTTTCTTTTTTTCTTTAATTTTTATTTATTTATGATAGTCACACAGAGAGAGAGAGAGAGGCAGAGACATAGGCAGAGGGAGAAGCAGGCTCCATGCACCGGGAGCCCGATGTGGGATTTGATCCCGGGTCTCCAGGATCGCGCCCTAGGCCAAAGGCAGGCGCTAAACCGCTGCGCCACCCAGGGATCCCTAGCCAGTGCTTTTCCTGAAGCGCATATTATCTATCTGCAGTAATTTATAAACTTTCAAAATTTTTACCAAAATTTCTTCCCTTGTATTTATAATATACCCAGAGAGGCAAATAGACAAAGGATAAGGCTTTTATTAACTGATACATAGGACCATTTATATTTCATTCCAATCTTGAGACCAAAGGATTCATATTCCCTACCTACTTCTTCTCTATAGATCTTAAAAAGAATCAGAGCAGGGACACCTGAGTGGCTTAGTTAAGCTTCCGACTCATGATTTCAGCTCAGGTCACAATCTCAGGGTTGTGAGATCAAGCCCCGTGACAGGCTCCATGCTCAGTGCAGAGTCTGCCTGAGATTTTTCTCTCTCTCCCTCACCTCCGCCTCACTCATGCACATGCTCTAAAATAAATAAATAAATAAAAATCCTTAAGGAAAAAAAAGAATCAACATTGTGAAAAGTATGAGTAACTTCAGCTTATATTCTGCCCACGGTGCTAGGGAAGTGAGCAGGGATTATAAACTAGAACTTTTTGGTGGCAACTCATCTTTTAGCAGATCAGATTCTGCATGGCAGAAAGGCCAAAACCTTAAATATATGAGGGAGAATAAGCAACCTGAAGACCATTTGGTACAAATATGACAGATGCAAATGATGAACCAACCAGCATCACCTTGGGGGCCACAGTGAAGAGATCCTGAGATCACAACCAAGTTTAGGGAGAAAGATCATCTTGATTGAGTAGCCATGTCTGTCAAGGACGCCAGGCTAGAGAAGTGGGGATGAGCGGGTCAATCAATCAACAAAAGGGAAGGAAAGAGAGGAAGGGCATTCTGGTGGAAATGCCCACAGACCTTTGAAAATGGTGCCTTGCTGGAATGAGACATTTGGAAAACATCTGGCATGACAACAAAGCCTTAAAAGTATAAATGAAGTCCTGAGAAGAGAAAGTAATAAAAACAAGGACAAAATCTTGAAGAATGTAGAGGTTTAGGAAGCAAGACAAAAAAAGTTTCAGGGCAGAAAAAGAAAAGACATAAAGGTCAAATGAAGAAAAGATTTAAGTGTTCAAAAGTTATATGCCACAGAAAAAAATCAAAAGGTCTGAGGGCAGAGAAAAGGACATCTCCTATGTTGACCAGAAAGCAGCTTTAGTAGAGTGATGGGACTGGAGCCACGGAATTGAAGCTGCGGAAGTAGAGGGAGGGAAGCCACCACACTGAAAAATCTGGTAGCAAAAGTAACAAGAAAAGTTGAGCTCAAGAAACTACCCAGGAAGTACATAAGAACTGTGAACTATGTGATCATCACCAGGAGGCAGTGGCTAGAAGTCCAATCATCTTTGTAGGTAAGGGAACAGATTAGCAGACAGGGATTCTTTGATGAGCACAAATAATTGATAGAGCCAGAATCTAGGCTACAAAGAGGATGTGACTGAGGAAGGAAAGTGGACGAGGTTCAAGAGGCAAGATGAGAAGCAAATCAGCAGCATCAGTCTGATGGCTTCTACCCAGAGTACAAGGGCACAGAGAGAAGGAAAGTAGATGAGGTGGGATGGCAGCCAGAAGAGAGTCAAAGTGTGCACTGGACACTCTGAGTGTGCAGAGAAGCCACTAGAGAACAATGCAGACTTGCTTCCAGAAGTTGTGCAGCTGAAGACAGGGCACACTAGGCCCAGCCAGCCCATGTCACTGTCAGGACTCTCCGGAACAGTGCTCAGCTCTCTGGGGGTAGCTCTGGCTTGGTAGATGAGAAGCTAAGGAACTACGGGACAGCAGGAAAGGAGCCCTAGCAGGACAAGAGCACTCAGGCTCAGTGGACGGAAGGGAAGGCAGCAAGGGCCAGTGGTCCTTGGGAGAAACTATAAACAAAGCCTAGAAATTGGTTTTAAAAAACAAATCTTTGGGGGCACCTGGGTGGCTCAGTCAGTTAAGCATCTGCTTTCAGGTCAGGTCATGATCTCAGGGTCTTGGGACTGAGCCCCGTGTTGGGCTGTCTGCTTAGCAGGGAATCTGCTTCTCCCTCTCCCTCTGCTGCTCCCCCTGCTTATGTTCTCTCTGTCAAATAAATAAACAAAATCTTTTTTAAAAAAATCTTTGAGCCCTGTGGCAAATCTCTCTCTCTCTCTCTCTCTCTCTCTCTCTCTCTCTCTCACACACACACACACACACACACACACACACACACACCATATTTTG
Source organism: Canis aureus (assembly GCF_053574225.1). NCBI lineage: Eukaryota > Metazoa > Chordata > Mammalia > Carnivora > Canidae > Canis > Canis aureus. The sequence continues at coordinate 40,389,878 of NC_135620.1, forward strand.
AGCGGAATTACAAACCCAGATGTGAAATCTAGAATTATAAAGGTTTCAGAGGAACACACAAGAGAATATCTTTGTAACTTAAGGGAACGCAAAGATTTCCTGGAGAAGTCAAGAAAGTAGTAATTATAAAAGAAGGAATTGGTTAGATATTTGTCAAAGTCAAAACCTGCTCAAAGATATCATTAGAAAAGTAAGCAAGTCACATACTTGGAAACAATATTTGCAAAACAGCTATCCAGCAAAAGACTGAGATCCAGGATATATAAAGATTAACCATAACCCAATAATAAAGACAAAAACAACAACCAAACATTTGAACAGGCACATCATAAAGGGATATGCAAATGGATAATAAACCTATATAAAAGTGCTTAAAATCATGCATCATCAGGGAAAACATGCATCATCAGGAAAAAACATCATCAGGAAACATTAAACCACAGTTAGATATTACTACACACACAGAGAATGGCTGGAATTACAGACTGACAAAAATGAAACAACCGGAATTGCCATGCATTGTTGGTAGGAATGCCAAGTCTATTTGGCAAAATGTACAGCAATTTCAGGGCACCTGGGTGGTTCAGTTGGTTGCGCCTCCAACTCTTGGTTTCCACCTGGGTCATGATCTTAAGGACGTGAGATCTATCCTTGCATCAAGCTCCATACTAGGCATAGAGTCTACTTGGGATTCTCTCTCCCTCTCACTCTGCCTCCCTCCCTGGCCTGTGCTCATTCATGCTTGCTTGCTCTCTATCTCTATCTATCTCTATCTCTATCTCAAATAAATAACTAAATCTTTTTTTTTAATGTATGGTTGTTTCTATGTGTAGGGCTACCTCCTCATCCAGCAATGCAATTCCTAGGCATTTATAAATAAATGGATGAGAGAAATAAAAATCTCTCATCCACAAAAAAACAAAAAGTTAGTCAAGAATGTTCATAGAAGTATACTCACTTCACCAAAACTAGAAACAGTCCAGGCATTCATCGATGGGAATAGAAGTAAACTATGTTACGGTCATTTGATGGAATAGTACTGAGCAATAAAAAGGAACAAACTACTTGCAGTCACAGAACAGCAGAGATAAATCTCAAAAACATTTTCAGTGAAAGAAGAACCAATCAGAAGAGCACAAACTTTACAATTCCATTTAAGTGAAATTCCAGAGCAGGATGAACTGATCTTTAGTGGGGGAAAAAAAAAATCACAGTAGACTGTGATTACTACTGGGAGCAAGAGAAGGAACTGACTGGGAAGAGAAATGTAGGAATTTTCTGAGGTGTTGGTAGTATTTCATATTTGATCTGGATTTGGGTTACACAGGCACTGGAATTTGTCAAAACTCAACAAATACCACATCAAGATTTGTGAATTTCATTGTAAATTTACCTCAAAGGAAGAAAAAGGACAAAAATATTAATACTGCTGTTAATGATAGGAATGCTGAACTATAGGAGAGAACTTTGCTGATTTCTGTGATTTACTTTGAAATACATCAAAAAAGATGAATTGATGACTGGATGAGTAAGATGAATAGGTGGAAAGTTACGTCAACGTTAATGATAGAATCCAGGCAGTGGATATATAGCCATTCACTTTAAAACCTTTTTAACTTTGTTGGATGATTGAAATTTTTCATAATGAAATGTTAGGGAAGGAAAAGTTTCTGAAATTACCTGATTTTTTTTTTAAGATTTTATTTATTTATATTTGAGAGTGAGCAAGCATGGAGAGGGCGGAGGGAGAGGGAGAGAATCTCAAACAGACTCCACACTGAGCACAGAGCCAATGCAGAGCTCAATCTCACAACCTGAGCCAAAAACCAAGAGTCAGATGCTCAACAGACTGAGTCACCCAGGTATCCCTAAAACTCCCTAATTCTTTTTTAAAGATGTTATTTATTTACTCATGAGAGACACAGAGAGAGAGGCAGAGACATAGGCAGAGGGAGTGATGCAGAACTCGATCCCAGGACCCCAGGATCATGATAAGCCAAAGGCAAATATCCAACCACTGAGTCACCCAGGTGCCCCAAATTCCCTGATTTCTAGATGTGATCACAACATTGTGGTTATAAAGAAACACCCATACTTTCAGAGGTGAATAAAGCCTGTAGGGGTGAAATGACAAGATGTCTGTTAACTGGATGAACCAAATGTGGCAAAACCTTGATAATTACTGATGCTGGGAAATATATACATAGAGTTCGGTTGATCATCCTTTTTCTTTTTTTCCCTCTTTTTTTTCAGATTTAAATTCTTCTAATTAAAGAAATATTAGAACAAATCCCTAAGAGGTACAGCCTACACGAAACAAGTGTGTATCTGCTTAAGCAAGAGTTCCCTTGAGGCTAATAGGGCTTTAGTCCAACCACCTGGGACAAAACAGGATTTTGATTTAAGCTGATGATAAGTGCAGAGCCAACAACCAAAGGAAGCTTCCCTTCTCACACTCTGAAGTTTGTGTCAGCTGCACTGGGCTTGTTCCCACATGGCCTTTCAGTGTCCTCCAGCCAAAAAGCAGCAAGCTCACATACTTAACTGGAGTTTCACTGTCTTCTTAAGAAATCTATTAAGTACCCTGTGAATTTTGGATGAAACCAGACAGCTGTGCTTTAAAAAATCTTCCCAAGGCTCTCTTTCAGGCATTGCAAAAACAACCAAAGCCTCTTTAATCTCTATCTCAGAATGACAACTTCAACCCACCACCACCTCACCCCTACCCAAGACTACTTTGCTTGCCTGGCACTCTGTGGTCACTCTTATCATATCATTTGTCCCACAACATTAAAAACTGCTTATTGGGCTGCACAGATAGCTCAGCAGTTTAGCACTGCCTTTGGCCCAGGGCATGATCCTGGAGACCTGGGATCGAGTCCCACATCAGATTCCCTGCATGGAGCCTGCTTCTCCCTCTGCCTGTGTCTCTGCCTCTCTCTCTGTGTGTGTCTTTCATTAATAAATAAATAAAGTCTTAAAAAAAATAAAAACTGCTTGTTTATTTGCTGCCCAGAGTAGGCTCCCCTTTTTTGAGGGGGTGGTGAGAAGGGGTATCTTGTTCACTATTTTATAACCAGCTAAGCACAAGACTTGTAACACCTACATGCTGACGAAAATGTTTTTGGATGACTAGATGAGCAATTTATAAAACGCATAGAGTTCAAACAACTATTCCCCGTGGTCTTATTCTTCCTACAGCCCTACAAGCTAAGCAGGACAGAAATTACTAGCCCCCTTGCAACTTCCCAGATGAGGGAGTGATGCCAGGGGGCTCAAGACTTGGTCAATCTCACAGAACAATCAGTGGTAAAACCAGGACAAGTACCAGTTTTGCTGACTTCTCAAGAGATGCTCTTTTATCATATCCAGTTCCTTTCTGAAGAAAATTCAAATTAATCATTCAGAATCCAGGACCCTTTTGCTCCCACAATCGCAGAGCTCAGAGTTAGAGGTTGGGTGGCCTCTGACTTACAATGTTTAAGAGTGAATGGTACCCAGTGAGCACAGATCTTACTCAGAAAGCAGGGAGAGTCTAAAGTTGGATAAATGCCACCACCCATAAAACCCCAGATGTTTGGCTTGATGTTTCAACATGTTAAATGTCTCATATAATTAATTAAGGTAGAAAGACAATAGTTCTACTACTATACGCTATGTCAGTTTCCACTAGCCAGCTGACATCCACCACCATGCATGTATTAATTTGTATCATACTTTCTCCCTCCACACATGCCCTTTTCTTCATTTTGCGTAAATAGCAATGAAGGGCTATGTTTTCACAGCCCCTTTCTTAGAGATGATCAGGGGCTGGCTAGGATTACTTGTAAGCAGTCATCTTCGAGGTCAGATTACCCAACACTACAGTAGATCATAAAAGACTCCTGTTTTTCTCTCAGCTTCAAGTTTGGGGAAAGAACTGAAAGTCCTGCATGAGTCTATAAATAAAACACCAGCCATCAGCAGAAGTGTACTGCCACTACTCTTTACCTAAACCTATGGACATGGGCATCTACCCCAGCCCTGGATTTTAGCTTTGAGTTTCAGCAGGTGAACTGGCAACAGCTTGAGCAAAGGTCCATGGAGCAGGACTTCAGGCCCAGCTGTCTTCCATTTCCTTCAGAACAGCACCCCAACATCCCATCTCTGGGCTACAATCATGTTTTTATGTCCTACACAAAGTTATAAAATGGCTAGGAGCTGTCAAGTGCCTTATGAATTGCTGTGAATTACCAGGTACTTCACAGTATTTATAGATGTCCCACAGCCTTGAGCCCCAAAACTTGGAACTGAGGTATCTTTAGCCTCCACATCAGATTTTCAACGCCAAAGGCTCAAGGCTCCCTCTGTCAAAGTCTCTGGGGGCTTTTCTTTCTCTAAACATGGACAGGTCTCATGTTATGGATAATGGAGAAGAGATGGCTTCCATCAGTTCTCTCCTAACCTCAGGCTTTCCACCTGAGTAGCCACAGAAAGGAACACTTTGGTCCTTCAAAGCAGCAAGTGGCAGAGCAAGACATGCACACAGATCTGAATCTAGTAGCTGTTGCCTCCTTCCGACAGTGAGGATTTTCTCCACCACTCACTCATTAGCTACCAACTTGATCACTAACTTCATATTCCCCACACCCCACTGCTGCTTGCTTGAATTCTCAAAACCTTTGGAATTTCAACTGATACCAAAATTTCAACAGCTGTTATATCTTCCATCAAAAAAGATTTACATTGCTAATCTACATTTTTTCTCTCTGCCTCTAAGGAGCTTTTCAAAATGTGAGCCAAATCTTCTATAATGTCATTAAAGTGAAAGAAACGTAATTTAAACAATGAGTGGAATGATTGTAGAAAAACTGCCTCATTGCACTAAATTTATTCCTCCATGTACCATAAATATTTTTAAATAAGCATTTGATTCTTAGAGACTGAAGTCACTATTCTAGACACCCCCACCCCGCTCCTGCCAAAAAAAAAAAAAAAGCAGGAGGCTGAATTTTGAGTTTAATTATTACCACTGAACAGCTGCAACAAAATTATTTCACTGCGCTGTGTTCATAATTCATTATGTCAAAGTGGTCTCTGATTTTGTTAATGATGTTTCTCTATTTCTCATGTTTAGCTTAAAGGGAAAATTTTTAAATCGCCTCTTTCCAACTGTACTCTCTCAATATATTCTTCTCTCCAGCAATTAAAGTTTACTACTAGGAACTTTATATGGATTGTGTGAAACACACTCATTCAATAAAATCCGATGTTATCAGATGTGTTAACAACAACCTGCTTATCTCTGAAGAAATATCTTGCTTTATACCGATTGCCCAATAAACAATAACAGAAAATGCAGGTTATGCTTTGTTACTTGACAAACAAAGATCTCTAGCATAAAGAACCAAGTTGCAGAAATCATTTTTTTTTAATTTATACGTTTTAGCTAAAATCAGAACTTGTTAAACCCCTTGGGCTTTTGGAAGAATGTAGAGGATTTAAAGAGCATTTCTTAGTGGACCTCCCAGATGCTGGCAAAGGTCTAGGGAATGAGGAGGTGTTAGGAGAGAACAGACAGATATACACACATGATGGGTGTTAAGTCCCTTCTTGATTTCTGGTAGAAGATACCCCTTCTTTACAGAAAAAGAAAATTCACAAAAATAAAACTCTTGGCTCTCAATAATCATCTTTTTTTCATCTCCCATCACAGAAGAAACAAACACCATACAGTTCTATCAGACCAGCTGACAAATGTTCTCCACGGGACCTTTGCTTTTTGTTCCTAAACATATAAAATGTGTACTAGATTTGTGCACTTTCAAAGAGAACAAGATGAGTCATTAACATTTAGAAAGCACTATCATTTGTTAAAGCACTACGTGCTGGGCACAGATCTTAACTCTTTATGCATATATCATCTCACTTAATCTTCACAATGACCAAAAGGCATAGAAAACACTTCAGACCTGAGGTTGTGAGTAATGCTGCACAAAGATCCTGGAGGCCACAGAAGACCAGATGTGAGAGCCACACGAGGGTATTCCCAAGGAAGAGGACCTGTGTCTCCATCTCTGACCCTCTAAGCAGCCTGAGGGGTCAAAGCTAGGCCTCCCCCAGCTTCTACCAAATTCCATCCTTCCTCATATTCTCCAGCCTCTACTTTTCTCCGTTTCTTTTTCTCCCTTTTGTTTTCACGTTACACTAAGCCTTGAGGCCTTCAGGATCCAAGGTGGAGACCATTTCCAACCCAGAGGACACTCTAGAAGGCAAAGCTCACTAGAGAACACAGTATCAGCAGTCCTGGGTGCTGGTAATTTTGCTCTCCGCAACCAAAGAAAAAGTGAAAATTCCAGTCCAGGAGCCTTCTCACAGACTGCAACCAGGTCATAAAGCCACCCCTCAGCGGCAAGGGTTGCTGCAAGGTAAAGAGTCTGGCTTCTCAGACACCATGGTAGGCACCAGGCAAGAGAGATGGGGTTTGGACAGTAATTTGAGGGCTACCCAACAGAATCTGTTCTCAAAATGATTCTAACAAAATAAGGTATATTTATGTATTGTCCCCATAGTACAGGCAGTTACCATGCTAAGGGTTATGGAAAACTCTAATGGGGAGGATAACAGGTTTTTAAGTATCCACCGAACTAAAACCATGCCTGTGTATTTACACTATTAAAGAGGAATCACTGATTCTAAAGCACTGACACCTTTAGACTAACAATCAACATCATTGCCACAAAGTTGTACATTCCAGTAGAGTTGGGCAGGATGTCATGGAAAACTGCAAGCTAAATGGAATTTCAGAATACACATAGATGTGTGGGAACTAATTAGTCTGGATTATTGCATTGTATTAGCTCTAACACACACACACACACACACACACACACACACACACACACACCCCTCAAACAAAATGAAGGAGCCAAAGCCCAGACTGTGCCTTGCCCTTGTTCTCATCATTTCACCTGCTGATTGAAGGGTCCTCATGTGCCCAGTGTGCTGAAGGCAGACAAGCCTCATCCTGTAAACTGACTCAAAACCAGAGTTTTCTTCAGTGCCTCTGACTGCTTGAGTTGATTTCCCCGCGCTGGTCCCTTCCCTGTGAAGCCTTCCACAACTCCTTTCAAGGACGCAAAAAACACAGAAACTTCCTAGATAGAGTAGATCATTGGGTCTTACCTATCCTATCCTCATCCTCTAATGATCCTGACGTAACATTCACAAACTAAACACTGCACAACAGTTAGTACACTTACTTCATTTGTTCATTTTCCTGTGTATTTATTCATTCATACCGCATTCACAAAGCTCCTGTTGCATGCCATGTACGGTGTTGGGTGTTCAGGTTAGAAAGAGAAAGTACATATTTCTTGATAAAACACACATGTATTACTTCCTATGTCTACTTCTTGACACTGGTGCTCAGGAGAAGGGGCCCCTCGTGCCGATATTAGTGACCATGTGTATGGAGGTGGCAGACAGAAGAGGCCACCAGAATAGTTAGGAAGACTAGTCACATTGAACTAATAAGTAAATATATGAGAATAAAAGAAGCCTGCTCTTTCACTGAGTAGGAATTTGTAAAAATGCCTGAGATGTTGGATTGAATTGGAAGTATTGGCATGAACTGATGGGTTTTTAATATATAGATATAGAAATGCTTATTTTTCTCTAATTCTGGGTATGTGTATAATACACATACATTTTACAGGCAGGCACGTGTATGTGAAGCAATGAACACAGTCAGCAATCAGTTTCTCAAGATCATCCTCCACTAAAAGGAATCAACTGTTTGAAGAAAAGTTGATTTCAGGATTGGGGCAGGAAAATACAAGATAAACCTAGAACAACTTGTATCAGAAAGTAAGAAAATACTTAACAGATGATATTATATATATCAAGACTATATAAAGGGCCAGCTTGAGGGAGCTCAACTTGAGAACAATTTGGGAATTAAAATGATAGTTAATGATATAATCCATTGAATTAAATAGAACCATGAGTCCATTTGAAATAAATATACATAGAAATTGAGAAAGGTATATTCTTTCTTACAGTAGAAAGTAATATATACGACAGAAATGAGGGAAACTGATCATCCCTAGGTGGTAACCATGGTGGTGGTGGATGCAGGTGGGGGTCATTACCATGTATACATTACCATGTATAGCCATGTAATCATGGATACTGAAGCTAATAGGTGATGTTTTGATGAGGAACAGGATAGTGATATATTACCAAAATACCTCCCCATAGTCATCAACTACAAGGGAAAAATGGTGATTTCAGTGGAGACATCTAGCAGATCCCAGATGATCAAGGTTATCCCCACCGGTGATAAGATAGGTCATTGTGTGTCTCTTGATGAGATGCATCAGGAAGAACTCAGCAGCATTTCTGTGGTTTCCTCCCAAAAATGCCTCCACTAAGTCAACTCATGAGAAGATACTGGATGGACTCAGGCAGGACAGCCTGCAGGATGAAAGTCCCATCAAGGGGATGAAACACAGGGCAAAGAGGAAAAACAATTCCAGATTAAAGGACACCAATGAAACGTGGTAACTACAAGCAGAACATGTTCCTAGATAGGATCCTGGACCAGAAATGAATAAGAGGTATTGTTTGACTACTTGAGGAATCAGAATGGGGACTGGCAGTTGCCATAGGTTTATTTTATCAAACACAACCTCCTGACTGGGAGAGCTGTACCATAATGCAAGAGGAGAGCCCCTGGTTGGGGCGGTATTAGGGGTGATGAGTCATCATGTCAGAAAAAGATGTGTGTTGGGTAGATGTCCACATGCATACCCAGAGGGAAAGAGAGGAGGACCAGACATTGAGGTGAAATGTTAACAATTGGAAGATTCCCCAAAAAGTTGAAAATAGAGCTACCTTACAACCCAGCAATTGCACTACTAGGTATTTCCCCAAAGATGCAAATGTAGTGATCCGAAGGGGCACCTGCACCCAATGTTTAAAGCAGCCATCCCCAATAGCCAAACTATGGAAAGAGCCAAGATGTCCATCAACAGATGAATGGATAAAGAAGATGCAGTATACACACACAACAGTATACTATTCAGACAGCAAAAACAAAACAAAACAAGTGAAATCTTGCATTTGTAGCAGAATGGATGGAACTAGAGAGTATCATGCTAAGTGAAATAAGTCAATCAGAGAAAGATAATTATCATATGACCTCACTCCCATGAGGAATTTAAGAAACAAAACAAGGCAGCCCCCGTGGCTCAGAGGTTCAGTGCAGCCTTCAGCCCAGGGTGGGATCCTGGAGACCCGGGATCGAGTCCCATGTCCAGCTCCCTGCATGGAGCCTGCTTCTCCCTCTGCCTGTGTGTGTGTGTGTGTGTGTGTCTCTCTCTCTCTCATGCATAAAGAAATAAAATATTTAAAAAACAAAACAAAGGATCATAGGGCAAGAGAGGAAAAAATAAAACGATGAAATCAGAGAGGGAGACAAATCATAATAGACTCTTAATCACAGGAGACAAACTGAGAGTGGCTGGCAGGGAGATGGTAGAGGGATGGGGCAAGGGGGTGATGGACATTAAAGAGGTCATGTGATGTAATGAGCATGGGGTATTATTTAAGACTGATGAGTCACTGAATTCTACCTCTGAAACCAATAATACATTATATGTTAATTGAACTTAAATAAATTTTTTAAAAAACAATTGAATAACCTTGGTGAGGTGAAGAGGATATACAGAATTCTTTGTACTGTTTTGACAACTTCTTTGTAGGTTTTACACCATTTCTTTTTTTTTTTTTTTTTTTTTTTTACAAAAAAATAGTAAGAGGCCAATGCCCCTGAAGTCATACTGATCTGAGCTTAAATTCTTAACCCAGTAATTTATTTGATCTACAACCCTACGGAAATAATTTGAGTCTCAGTTGTAGCATTAAAAAAAAAAAAAAAAAGTTAATTCCTACTGCACCTTACAGAATTGGTCTAGAGATAACCAATAAGAGTAATAACCATTTATTGAGGACGTATTATGTGCTAACATTTTAGAAATACTATTAAACCACTCAATAACCTGGCATAAGTATTATGATCCCCAATTTACCATATGAATAGCCTGAGGTTCAAAAAAAGGACATCTCTCAGGTAGTAGAAGAGAAAGACTCAAACCAGAAAATCTGCTTCAAAACCCTACCCTCTTTCTACTCCGCTGGGCTTCCAGCATGGGCAGTAATTCCCAACGTGCCTGGGACACTGGGAAGGAGCTCAATCAATATTGACTTTCCCACCAAGTAGTGTAGCAGGAGAGCAGACATACAATTAAATGATTGTAATGTGCTAATAATATCATGTGTCTACCGAATGCCACGGGAACCTAGAGAAAGAGGTGATTTTGTACAATCTGGCTTGGGGACAAAAAGGTGAGGAGGCTTCAAAGGCAGGAATACTTGTGTCAGTGTTGAAGGATGAGGAGGCAATGGGGAAACGTGAAGCGAGGGATTTCAGGTGGACATTCAGCAGATACAAAACCATGGTGGTGTGATGGCAGGGGTGCTGGGGGAAAGTGCAGGGAGGGAAGTGAAGGCTGGGAGCGGTAAATGATTCTGGCCAGAAACCACATCATGAAGAGTCTGGTGTGCCAGGTTTAGAAGTTTATACCTTATCCTTTTGACTAGAGATGACACACCACAGCTACCCCTCCACCCTCACCCACTCCCTATTCCCCACACCCCACTTCTCCCCACAAGGGTCTGACATTACCAATCACAGCACTTAAGGCATGCACTTCAGTCATTCGCTGCCAACCACCTGGAAATGGAATCGTTTGCCTTCCCGACTCCAGGCAGTGAGAAGCTCACAACGTTTGTGACAGGTGGCTGCGTGCTGGACCAGGCTCAACCAGCAAAGCAGTCAGTGAGTGTTGATCAAGAAGGAGACAGCAGGCACCCCGACAGTGTTAAGGCCACTGCAGTAGTCCTGTCCACTGTATAAACGGGAGGCACACATCCCAAGGAAGTTAGAATTGGGTCAAACTCCAAGTTTGGTCTAGTCACTGTCATATGATGGTGGAGAGGGCACTTAAAGCACTCCTCTTGGGCGCCTGGGCGGCCCAGTTGGTTAAGCAGCTGCCTTTGGCTCAGGTCATGATCCCAGGCGTCCTGGGATCAAGGCCCTGTCGGGCTCTCTGCTCAGTGAAGAATCTGCTTCTCCCTCTCCCCTGCTTATGCTGTCTAATATAGAAGTAAGCATTCTTCAAACAATAAAATCCAAGGGCCAAGGGCCAGCTGAAGGCGGTGCCGAAGGGCCAGTGAGACCTGGGAGAGCGGTCTGGAGCAGGGGTGAGGCAAGCAGACGGAGAGAGAGGTAAGCTGTGCTCACCTCGGCAGCACATATACTAAAATTGAGAGAGATGTGAATTTCACGAGCCTTGAAACTCCATGTCAACAGGTTGCATAATGATCCTGGCAGGACCGTAATACCTAGGTGCCCTCTGACTACTAGTCCTTCCCCCGCAACAGTAGGTGCTCAATGAAAGATTATTGAAAGGTGATTAGTCTCAGTTTCCACATCTTAGGAAAAGATACGTGATATTTAAGTAGTTCAAACACACAAACACAGATAGAGCCCTGTGTGCACAGGGACATGAGACACAATTAGGAAGCCTTCCAACCCAGGACTTGGGCAGAAACCTGGTTTGAGGAGCTGTTGAGCACTGGGCGGAATAAGGGGCACTGCACAGAATGGGTTTCCACCTCTTTGCCAGGCCTCTGTTTCCTTGACGAAAAGGAGAGGACTGAAGACAATCTCTTCCAACATAACAGAGAGGACTCTAAACTTGCCTCTCAGAAGAAAATATCAGGAGATGTGGGCAAGAGATCTTGCAATGAGCACAATTTAAGTCAGGCTAGATCCTTCCCCGAGTGGATCCAATGAGGGTAGCAACTCACATCATATCCAGACCCTTGGTAATACGATTGTGAAAACTGAAAACACATTGTGAGTGGCAGCCTGGGGAGTGGACAACATTCTGCTTTAAGATGCAGACTGTTTTTGAAATAAAACTTTAAAACGTGTCATAAAAAGCAACTATTCCTCCGGGGAAAGAGTGGCCTGAAGTGTCTTTGATTGTAACTGTGGGAAAGACTTTCATCTGCACTCTTTACGAGGTTAATTGTAACTCTCCCCCAAGCTCAGAAACACTTTTCTGAAGCTTGTGGTTGTAATCTTACACTCTGCATGATAAACCTTTTTTCAGCAGGCACATTCCAAAATGTTAAAACTTATGGCTCAGAAAGCAGTCAAATGAGCACAAGGTGATAAGAGGCGCTCTGGTTGCTAGCCCACACGCATGCGCACGCCCACTCAGCCCACTGACCTCCAGCTACACCCAGGGAAAGCCCTTTATCTCTCAGACTTCTGCTCTCCGAAGTGCTCAAGCTTCACCAGAAGGGACACCACAAACCCACACCAATGTGAAGCACTTAGCTCAATGCCTGGCACACAGTAATCCCACAAGAGCTCTGAATTGTTATCACCATCTTATCCTTTTTCTTTATTATTAAAGGAAGAAATAATTTATTATTGTTGATGAATTATAACTCTTGTTAGTGTTTAGCACTCATTGAGAGAGATTTATTCCCTCCAGCGGAATATATGAAGCAATTTATGAATGCCGCTGTGGTTGCCTTCTTTTAAAAACAGAAGTGAGACAGCATAAATTTGTTGTCTATACAGATGGAAAACCCCACTGCGTTGTTTTTGACAATTCTTTGATATACAAGATCTCAACTGGGAACTATGGTTCATACTTTCTTCCCAGCTGCTAATAGGAATTAATCTCCTGCTATACTTCCACAGCTCCCTTATAGCAGGCTAATAAAAATGTGTTATCATTTATTGATCACTTACCACATGCCAGGCAGAGTGCTAATAGCTTTTATGTTTGTGAACTTACTTCATCTTCTCTACAGCCCTATGAGATGCCCCTGCTGCTATTTCCACCTCATCATCTGTGTGAGGTGTCTGAGGCTTAGCAAGGGTAAGCTATCCAAGGTCATTCACTCATTTCAGGAGATACATAGCTGGTAAGGGATGGAATGCAAACTTAAACCAGCTGTTTCTGAATCCAATGTCCATGTTAATATTTTCCACTAGATTATAGTTACTAAATAAAGGGTTCTTAACTGCAGGGTCCGTAAATGAACTTTAGGGGATCCTTGAGCCCCCAGAAGTTGTTGAATGTGGTGTGTGCATGTACACGTTCTCCTTGGAGAAAGTCCAAACCTTTTAACCATATTCTCAAAAGAGTCCAAGACTTATTAGAATCTGTTCTTTTTTTTTTTTTTATCACCTTTAGATTTTGTACCACCACTAGCATCCTTTTTTTAAAAAAGATTTTATTTGAGAGACAGAGAAAAAACACAAGCAGGGGGAGAGGCAGAGGAAGAAGCAGGCTCCCCACTGAGCAGGGAGCCTGACTCCAGGACTTGATCCCAGGATCATGACCTGAGCCAAAGGCAGACGCTTAACCAACTAAGGCACCCAGGCACCCCACCACTAGCATTCTTGTCTCCAGCACCAAAAAGCCATGTTGAGCACATGACAGGTATTGAACTACGGGTTATCCAAACGACCCAATTGTTCTCTCTGGTCCTTCCTTGGTCCTTCTCTGGTCCTCCCATAGGGATGCAATGGGAGTGATGAAGTTTTCTGAAGCTCTGTTCTTAAGCCAGGCACATATGAGAGCTCCATTAGCATGGCTTCAGAGCCCAGCTTTTCCCACTATTGCACTTCACAGCCACATGTGATGAAAGAGCAACTGGGACCTCATCCTGCCTTCTCATCCCAGAAAACCAGACATCTGCTTGTTCTGGCTTAAAGATCCAGCCAGCTGAGGAGGAAGGAGATGCACTGCTCGGCCTGGCAAAGCACACCTGGCCCTTCCTGAGCACAAGCTCTATTTTCAGGGTCAGCTGGCAAGGAACCCTCTGCTGTACAAACAGCCACACATTTTAATAAAGGCGATTGTGCAAGGTGAGCTTTTGAAATACACAGGCTGGTTTTCTGTCTGCAGCTGCACTTACAGATGCTCCACTTTCTAACTGAACCATGTGCAGTGGCTATGAAAATAATCATTATTCCACTTTGGGCATGTCCACTGGGTACCTGGCACTGTTCTAGACACTTCAACCCATCATCCAACAGTCTACACAACAGCCTAGACAGATATTATAAACATTTTGCAGGTGGGGGCCTGAGATCCTACTTCATGAGAAGACAGCATGTGAGCTGAGAATGGGCAGGCTGGGGCATGTCAGGGATGGGCAAAAGTGAAGAGGGCTATCTACAGGAAACAGAGGAATCTGAGCAAAGGCTCAGGGAGGAACAAGACAGGGCACATGATGGGAGAATCTACTGCTCTGTGGGCTAGAGCACTTGGCCTGGCGATTGCACTAGGAAGGCCTGAGCTATCTGCTTAGTTCAGTCAAAGCAATGGGGGGAGCTCAAAGAAGGATTTTGGATTCACAGAATGACCTGATCCGCTTTATTTCCACGAAGATTAATCTGGCAATAATGTGCAGCCTAGAGAAGAAAAGAGTCTAGAGGTAGGGAAAGCAATGGCCATTGTCTGGTCATGAAATGCTGAACAAGGCGCGGAGACAATCAAGGGTTAACTCAAGAGCCATCTCACCAAGACTCAGTGATACACTGGATCAGAGGAACAAAAGCAAGCAAATACCTCACCAGGCAAGGTATCTGAAGGGGGGTGGGGGGTGGGGGTAGGTCAATCTGAGAAAGGGAAGGATGTCAGTTTTTTTGAATTGATGGATTCTGATCAGCTCAAGCGTTTACACTTTAGGATTAACAAATTAGAATAATCATGAAGCCAAATTTTCAGGGAGGCCTCAATACTGAGTTATTCTAGAGTCATGTTCATGTTCTGGGGTTGCTGAGCTCATTCATAAAGCTGCTTTCTGGCACCTTTTGGCTTAAATTTTTAGAATCAACAGGAGGAACTGAGGCTTTGCTTGGGAGTAAGTGTAAGCATACAAATCATGAGTACAGGGGGACATGGCACATGGCTGTGGTAGGTCACATTTGGAATCTGTAGTTTGAAAGGAAGCTTCAGGAGATGAAAAAGTCGGGCTTAACAGCTCATTAATCCTCCAGACCCACCAAAACTGGTATGTGTGGCTCACTAAACATCCAGCTTGCAAGGAAGCCCTGGCGTAAAGGCCAGTCTGATCCCAGCTTCTCAGCTCTGAGCTGCAAAGAGAGCAATGGGTACACTGTGCTAGAACTCAGGAAAGCTTCCACTCTGGCTGGCCCAAGCTTGCCTTTTAAGATTTTCCAGATACACTACTGCTCTTCAGCTTACTGGCAAGTCACTAACTTTTAAAATCCATATTTTTCTAATATTAATAGCACTACATTTGATTTGTGGGAGGAGGTATATGTATACTTTTTATTCCAAAAGCCAAACCCATTTTTGAAAGGTTGGAAAGTACAGAAGTGTATAAAGAGAAAAAAATCAGGACTCCATGACACATCCATTGGTTAACATTTTGGTATATTACCTTCCAGTCTTTTTCCACCTGCATTTTTAACACAGTTGAGAGATTTTCACCTGTAAAATGTGGTTATCCCAGTAGAGCATTGTCTAACAGCTGAGGAATAAATGGACTTATGGACTCGTGAAATTCAAATCTGACCAGCCGCTAGCCCAACACCTGACAGCAGAGCAGGTGTAAAGTGTAAAACCAACTTCAAAGTCTTTCCCAAGAACCTTGGTAAATGGATATGATGACATCTACAAGAAATCACTTTAACAGAAATGCTTCTCCTCCATGCTCTCGGTTCTTTGTGACTGTGATAATTAAATAGCTTGCTAATGGAAAAAAAGGGAAAGAGCAAAGACGACAGCATCCCCTCACCCCCATTCACAGTCATAAAATACCCTAGACTATTTTCCTAACAGCACTTTCACATCTACATGATGATTGTATTTCTACAACCACTTTAGCTGGTGAGCAAGGCTAGTCCACACCAATTTCCCAGCAAGTCTGGAAACTGAGGCAATATAAAGCAAGGGACTCATCTAAGGTCATAAAGGTAGTTGCTGGCAAAGCCAGGACTGGAACTCAGGTGTCCTCCCCTATTCCCTTTCCCAAGGGGCCCCCAGAGCATACCATCTGAAGAAGGGACCAGACTCAAGGTCCTCACACAGAGTCTGGAGCCGTCTGAGTCAGTGGGAGGCCAGTCATTTCAGTCATTTCAGCCATTTCACTAGGCTGCCAAACAAAAACAAAATCCCTTCTCTCTTTCTTGCCTCCCTGTATTCCTCAAATGTATTGTCAGAAATGATAGTCACGCATGGGAGTACTAAGTCTTGAGCACCCGGTATGTATCAGGAACTCCACCAAAATGCTACACACCTAATCCTCACAGACCTCACAGCAAGGAGCACAGGCTCTTTTTATAAGAATTTGTTTTAAAAGAACAACTGAGCAGCTGGCCCAGGCTCCTATACAAGTGCTGGAATCAGGAGTCTCATCCAGCCTTGCCTGACTCTCAAACCCTTGCCTCTACATTTTGCTACACTCAAAGTTGAGAGGCCTTTGGCTCCTGACGGCTGAGTAAGCTGGACTGTTCTAATGAGGGGAGGGGTATACCCACCCCATCAGACTCCCTGCTCCCTGAGGCTCTGAGAACCCATCAGGGGGCTAGTATGCATGACAAACCTCCTCATGCTTCATGCCTTACACCCTCACGGAGGCAGGCAGGGCCGCATTCTGAGGACTCAAGATTCTCCCTCCCAAGGGCAACCTGCAGGGTGGAGACACAGAGCCCTGTCCACCCAGCTCAGCCCAAACAGGCCACAAAAGGAAGATGTCCTAGTGATGAAAATACAACCTGCCCCCAAATCAGGAGAAAATACAAACCTTGTAACGTGATACACCAAGACAAAACCATGAATTAAAGGAAACCTCATTTAAAATGGAGTTGAGGGGCACTCTGCTGGCTCAGTCCATAGAACATGCAGGTCTTGATCTCAGGACCATGAATTTGAGTCCCATATTGGGTTTAGAGTTTACTTAATTAATTCACTAGAGTTGTGGGGCACCTGGGTAGCTCAGTGGTTGAGCATCTGCCTTCCGCTCAGGTCATGATCCTGAGGTCCTGGGATCGAGTGCGCCTCAGGCTCCCCACAGTGTGCCTGCTTCTCCATCAACCTGTTTCTGCCTCTCTGTGTCTCTCATGAATAAATAAATAAATAAAAATTTTTAAAATAATAGTAATAATAATAATAATAATTCATCAGAGTTGAGAAATCAAAAGGGGGAAGCTCTGGCACCACACCACTCTTTGTAGCCCTTTCCAGAACCAACAGAAAGAGAAGTAGCTTGCATTCCCAACAGAGAGAAGCCTAATCGTTACTACCCCAGCAAGAGGAAGAAAGACTTTCTCCTTGCCTGGCAACAGCCCAGCCAATGAGAGACTAACAACACTTGGCCAATGAAAAGCCACATTTCAAACAAACTCCCAGTTTACTCCAATGGACTTTTTGTTTATAACAGCCTTTCCAATGTCCCTCTTTCCTGTCTAAAACAGCCTTCCTCCGGGTGTGGGCATAGGTCAGTTGGTTAAGTGGCCAACTCTGGATTTTAGCTCAGGCCATGGTCTCAGGGTCCTGGGATGGAGTTCCAAGCTGAGCATGGAGTCTGCTTCAGATTCTCTTTCTCCCTCAGCCCCTCCTTCCACTCATGCATGGTCTCTCAAATACATACATACATACAGCTAGTCTTCCTCTTTGTTCTCTGAACTCATCTATGGTTTTACCATAGCCCGTGTGTCCTGAATTGCAATTCTCTGCTAATCCCAAATAAACCCATTTTGCTGATAAAACAACTGGCAGTTTTATTTTTAAAGTTAAGAGTATCTGACATCAACATAGGAGAGAAAGCAATAAGCACAGAGGTGGATAAGGCTGACTTTCTACTGAGGTAACTTTTTTCACCAAAGCCATGCCATTCCGTTACATTAACTTGACAGATTTAAAGAGGTCGGCCTTTAAAAAAACAAACAAACAACTGCCTTTGAACATTCACTGAGCAGTGCCTTGGCATTCTTTCCTTGATTCATTCATTGACCTTCTATATGCCAACTCCATGATAGTTTATGGAGATACAAATTAAATCTATGATCCTCAACCTCAAGGCACTCAGAGTCCAGTCAAGATCGACAAGTATTTATGCTCTTCAACCACTGCTTTGATGGCTGTTTTTATATAAAGCTCAGTAGGAACACAGAACGCCTAAATTAGGTGGAAATCAGAGAGGGCTCCAAGGAAGAGGTGGTATTCGGGCTAAGAGCTGGCCAGTTGGACCATTAGCCAGATGGAGAAGACATCCAAGGAAGAAATAAGAACAAAGGTACAGAAGCGTGAGGGATCGAGGTATACTTCCATAATTACAAGAATATCTGGCACATAAAACAACAGGTGAGAAGAGCTGCAGATTAGGCTAGGCGAGGCGGCACAGGCCAGGCCTGGAAAGGCCTTCAACAACATGCAAAGGAGTTTGCACTGGATGCTATAGGTGACTGGAACCCCAGATGAGCTCCCAGCAGGGAAGAGAAGACCAAGCATCTTTAAAGATCACTCCAGCCACGATGTGAAGGGTAGACTGGAGAAAGGAGGAGAGAGGTAGGTGTGTGTGTGTGGGGGGGGGGGGGGGGGGGGGCGGGGTTGCTGTTAGTAAGTATTGTACCAGTTCCAGGAAGATTCATGGGATCCTAACGCAGGTTAGGGTGTCAGGAGAAGATAATGGGGCCTGATGAGAGAGATGTTTGCAGGTAACATTGCCCGGACTTGGAACATCTACCCACTCTTCGGTGTTCACTGCTGTTAACGAACCCAGGCAAGCCTCCACTTAGCAAGTATTTCCAATGGAAACCTGGATGTTGGAAATTTAATTACATACGGAATTACATACGGCCGTGTGATTATAGCTGGATTGCAGACTGAAGCGAGATTCATTTTGTTTGTTGGTTCATCAGCTAACAGAGCTGCAGTGGGCTTGCATCAAGGGCTCCCCGACTGCACCTCTTGGCACAGCCGCCCAAGGAAAGGCTGAGACCTTGCAGCTCCACGTGCAGCCCACAGAGCCTCCTGAGAGCAGTGGAGGTGGGGGTACTCAGCCACCACACTCTGTCTCTGTCTCCCTTGCCCTTTCTGTTCCGGCAGCCACATTCCAAAGACTAATGAGAACAAGGTGCAACATGGTTTAACAATTTTGATACATTCCTTAACAAAACATAATTTCTTTAAAAACACATAGACTGCATTACAGTGACTCCATCAGGCAAGACACATGTCAGCTTAAAAGAATGAGAAAATTTGGCAGGTATGTGTAACGTGTCAATAAATTAAACTACGTTTATTTTCACAAAACCAAATGGTCAGACTTGCTCGTGGTTTCCTACCAAGGAATAAGAATTACTCCCTAGAGAGAGTAATCAAAGTGCAATTAGACCGGTTCTGGAATTTTTTTTTTAAACATACTATCCTTTCTTCACACATGATTGCTCCTTCATTTTTAGCAAGGGTCCTTAACTCCTAGAAATAGTAACAGGCTTCTCTGGGCTTGTTGGGTCCTTCTGTGATAACATGCAGTCATAAAAGAGGTTTTTTTGGTTTTTTTAAGGCAACTGGTTTACAGTTCAGAATAAATGTCCCTCACAATGAATCCATTCATCTGTCCATTTAACAAATAATAGCATTGCCTGTTGGTTTGCTCTATTTCAAATGCTGGTAAACAGAAAATCCACTTTCCTAATAATGGCATTAATTTTTAGCCCCGGGGCAGGAACTTACTACTTTGAGGATATTCTATCAAGGTCCTATTTGAATGAAAGATTTTTAAATAAGAACTGTAATACCGGGGATCCCTGGGTGGCTCAGCGGTTTAGCGCCTGCCTTTGGCCCAGGGCACAATCCTGGAGTCCTGGGATCGAATCCCAAGTCGGGCTCCCGGCATGGAGCCTGCTTCTCCCTCCTCCTGTGTCTCTGCCTCTCTCTCTCTCTCTGTCTATCATAAATAAATAAATAAATAAATAAATAAATAAATAAATAAATAAATAAATAAATCTTTAAAAAAAAAGAACTGTAATACCAGGGTGACTCCATATTTTCAAAATGTAGCAAGTGGTCAAAGAACAGAAGCAACGAAGGAAGGCAGATATAATTTTAAAACAAATCAGACTGTAAACGGTTGATATATGCCTTAGAAAAATGGCATAGAAACGACCTTATGAAAAGAAGCGACACTTTTTTTTTCCTGTGGCTTAACAGAACTGGCATCATCTTCTCCAAAAAAGAATTCTCAACCATGTTTATAAAGATTGGAAAAAAAATTTACCTGGGAATATCTGCAAAATTCAGTAAGATTCAGTAGTAGGAAGTAAGGGGAACAAAGTTGCCACATACGGTTATGCAGGTTGTGTACTGCACAAGGATGACAGACTGACCCATCTAAGGGGGAACTGTTCATTTTAGAGATATTGTCAATTTGTATATTTTGACAATTTCTCAGGAGACAGTAGTGAAGGTATTGTTCTAATAAGCTTAGCAGGACAGTTTTCTGACAGATGGAAGTAGAACATATCGGGGAAGGGCTGCCTGTTTTTAATTTGCAAGAAGGATTCATATGGGCTAATGGTGGCGGTGGCACAGAACATATGATTACTGGGTGAAACACAATTCAAGTGATTCATTGGGATGAATTGCTACTTTGAATCAAATTTCCAAACCAATGTCTTGCACACAAGCACTCCATAAATGTTTATTAAATAAGCAAAAAGCCACCAAGATGATTGCCAGGTGTGTGCTCAGCTCAGGTGACTAACCAGGATGTTACCAAAGACAGTGTCACAATCCCATCACTATAGAAGCTGACATTTTCAGCTCAAAGAAGAAACGGGACCATGAGACCACACACCATACCCTTAAACTCAGGGCTGGCCCCATGTTTTCACCCCTTCTTCCTCACGCCCAGAAAGAAATGAACTCCAGGGTGGCCCATTTGCAGGATGGTAGCAACACCAAGAGCCTCTGACCTGATATGACTGATACACCTTCATCATAACTAGTGAGATTTTAGGGTTGGCCACCACAGCACTGATGGGAATTACTTGACAGATATCCTAAGGCAAAGAGGAGGGACCTTCTGCCCTTGCCACTCTCTCTCCTCAGGTCGCCCACCTGCCCAGCCTGCCATGACCACCTGCATTCAGTAATGCTGCAGGGCTCTCTGAAGGAAGAGCAGATTCAAGAGTCTCTTTCTTTGTGAACCATCTCAGCTGAGGTCCTCCGTGAGACTCCACACTTTCAGATGCTCTAACAATTTCCCTTGAGAACGACCTCAAATTTAAATTTACTCTAGGCAATTGGTCCTAAGTTCTCTGACATTTTGATAGCATCTGCTTACTACAGAGACAAATGTCAGGTCCTTGTGGTGTATTTGAAGGAACACAGAATGAGCAGTCAGAAGGAATGGGTTTTAGTTTCATTTTTCAACTTTGTGGTGATAAAGTGACTCTGAAAGTGTCATTTATCTTCTGTGCTCATCAGTGTCCTCTTCTTCAAAATGCAAATGATGGTGTCTTATCTTAAAAGGCCACCAAACACATGTAAAAACATTGTGAAACAAAGCATAGAAACACAAAGAAGTATTAACACAAGAAAAGCACCCGTTCAAACCTCCCTACCTATCTTACCCTCATGAGTCACTGAGTCACCCAGACCCCCAGATGTCTTTCCAAATTCTAAGGACAGCAAAAATATTCCTAACTAGACATGTAGGAATGTCTTATTGCACATGCATTATGTTAGACTATATGCACAAGACTAATAAAACTTCAGCTTACATCTGTATAGCAATCTATACTTTATTAAGTTCTTCCATTTACATTAAACCATGGCAGAGCTGTGCATTTTTATATGCTGAATGTATATTTTATAAAGCACTTGGGTTTTGGATAATAATGTATACACTACATGCATGCTCATTGTATATAACTGGGAGTACGATATTATTTAAATTATTACATGATGTATATTGCTGTATCTTTACTTTTATAACATATCCATGGCCATATTTATGATTTATATGATGGTGAGCACTTTGTCAAGAATAAAACCCCTAATTAAAACTAGACTCCTATGGGAAAATAGGATTTGTTTTATGATGATTCACTTTATGCTGGTTTCCAGATCATATAGCCCTTCAGACTTGTGTCCGACCTGAACATAGTTTATGAAAATAATTATTAAAGGAAGGTATAAAAACCTCTGGCATTTTGAACTCTTCCCCTATGGAATTCATAAGTTTTTTATTTTTAAAAGGGAATAAGATCATTTGACTTTAAGTACACAAAAGTAGTTATAGAATGAAGTTATACTGATTACAATAAGGCATGAATAATCTCTCCCAATATCTATCATTACTTTCATGGAAAATGACAAATATCCCACCACCCTCTTTTTAATGGAATCATCTGAGAATGGCTTTGAAATGAGAAAATTAATAAAACAAGTAAACTCATGCAGAAACATAACATTATATGCCTGTTTCCTTTGCTACTCTATTCTTTTC